>NC_142932.1:99704008-99714008 GCF_046866305.1 Octopus bimaculoides | reverse complement strand
GTTGTTGCAACACAGTTGGTTGTTCTTGTTCAATTGTTTCGTTAATTGCTATTGTATACACGGCATGGTTCAACAATTTCAGATCTTACGTCTTTAGTCGAAAGGATTTTTATTATTATTACTATTATTATTTTCAAAAATATAGTAAGCCCGATGTAGTTTTGCATGTTGATGACGAAAATCGTACGGATTCTTTTTTTTTTTCTATTGAAATTAATAATAAAGTTACAAGCATTTAAAGTTATGTAATTTTAGCCAATCGAAAACCGCCATAATAATCGTATTTAGTGTCAGTTTGTAGTAGTAGTAGTAGTAGTAGTAGTAGTAGTTGATGTTTTTGCTACCGTTCATGTTTTTTTATTTGTGATTACTATTGTTATTGCTCTGCTCTCTTGATATTCGTCGCTTTCGTTATTATAATTTGCTTTTGGTTGTTGCTGTTATTATTGTTGTTGTGGTTGTTGTTGCTGCTGTTGTTTTTGTTGTTGTTGTTGTTGCTGCTGTTGCTGCCGCCGCTTCTGTCGTTGTTGGAACATCAAAGCGAATCAACACAATAACATAACATTGTCTGTCGGGCTGAATAGGCTCAAAGGTTGGATTCGTCTTTTGCACATTTGACGAGTCGCCGAATGAACTAAAAATTCCCAGCACCAGACGACAGCCTTACATCATCATCAGTAGAAGCAGCAGCAGCAGCAACAACAACAACAACAACAGCAACAACAATAACTAAAAAAAAATGCACTCATAACCACCACCTCCATTACCAGAATCACATTAACTACACCACCACCACCATTACCAAAACCATCACTACCACCACCATCACCAAAACTACCACCACCAACACCCCCCTACACCACCATCACCAATCCCCACACCTCCACCATCACGACTACTACTACTACCACTACTACTACTACTACTATTGTTGCTGCTGCTGCTACTGCTACTACTGCTACTACTACTACTACTACTACAACCGCTGGCACCATAAACACCACCACCACCATCATCATCATCACTACCACCAACAACAAAACACTGGCAATCACCACCAACACTGCCAACATCACCATCAACAGCGATGCTATTACGACTACAACTACTGCTATCGCCACCGTTACCACCACAACCGCACCACTTCACACACCATCACACCACCACCACCACCACAGCCGCACCACATCACACCACATCACACCACCACCACCACAGCCGCACCACATCACACCCCATCACACCGCTACCACTACTGCCGTCACCATAACCACCACCACCACCACCGCTACCACCACCACCATCACCATGATATCACCATTACCACCTTCGTACTACCACCACTGTAGAAAATATGCACTTAGGATGCATATTTTGTGTAAGGAAGGGCAAAGTGACTTCATGCAGAAGGTTGATAGGTTGGCAAGGAGACTGTGGAGGGAGGGTGTAGAGGGACATGGACGTGTGGGGGATGAGGGTGATGTACCAGAGCAGGGTGGCGGTGGATTTGAGGTTTTTTTTTTGAGATTTTATGGTATACTTGTGGATAAGAGACAATGAATGGGGAGGTGAGGATAGTTAGGTGTAGGAGAAAAAAGCACAGTCAAATAATTTGAACACATACACATACGTACGCACACATATACATGTACATACGCACACGGATACATACATGCAGATAGACATAGAAGCATACTTCCATCAAGCAGTTACAGATAATTGTGAGCACACGTCGGGCGAAATGCTTAGCGGTATTTTGTCTGCCGTTACGTTCTGAGTTCAAACTCTGCCGAGGTCGACTTTGCCTTTCATCCTTTCGGGGTTGATTAAATAAGTACCAGTTACACACTGGGGTAGATGTAATCGACTTAAACCCCTTGCTTGTTCCCTCTATGATTAGACCCCTGTGGGCAATAAAGAAATAAATTAATGGAATTGTGTAGAAAAATGTAAAACATTCCAGAACTTTAGCATGTAATATGTACATCTATCTATCTATCTATCTATCTACCTATCTATCTATCTATCTATCTATCATCTATCCAACGATCAATCTGTCTACCTGTTTGTCTATCTAATATATATATATATATATATATATATATATATATATATATATATATATATATATATATATATATATATATATATATATATACATATACATACATATATATATACTTACATGCATAGAAAAACACACAAGTATATATGTATGCCACTGTGTGTGTGTGTGTGTGTGTGTGTGGATGCTTATTTCTGTTTGCATGTGTGTGTATGTCCCTCTATTGAACTCTCTCATATACTCTCTGACGAAGGGGCATCCCTCATATCCCTGAAACAGCTGTAAGACTACCTTTCTCTTTATAAATGACCAAGAAATTTCTCACTGTCTTTGATTTGTTGTCTCGTTTTATTTGATGTATATATATATATATATATATATATATATATATATATATATATATATATATATATATATATATATATATATATATATACATATATATATATCAAATAAAACGAGACAACAATGCCAAGACAGTGAGAAATTTGATTTTTTAGATTTTTAAACTAGTTTTGTATAGTACACTTTTCTTGATGGTGTCTGATCTCCTTCTTCGTGCGAGTTGCACCATGGTGATTCTTCTCTAAATTATTAAAAAATAGTTTTCAATATACAACTCAATTTGATATTATCAAATTGTATTTCCTTGTTAATTCGGATTTTGTAATTCCCTAACATTATAATATATATATATATATATATATATATATATATATATATATATATATATATATATGTATATGTAGTAAATTTAGATTCAGTAGGGTATATAATACCACTTACTAAATTAGAGCCAAAGCTCCAAAAATCACCATAGACTCACGATAAAGATATACACGTGCAATGCAATGAACATATGAGAAATAGGCTTACCTTTGCCTTGAATACATCAGTAAGTAATGTATATTTCAATATCAATTGATTTCACGCTTTGCATGACAAACATACCGATTTTCAGCTGAAAATAACATTTTAACATCTATTTCTAAAATATTCACTACATTAGCTCGTGTGCGTTTATATACAGTAGGGTACTATATACCCTGCAGAATCAAAATTTAACTTATATTGTGCCTGTAACGGTGTGAACTTGCTAGCTGCCTTATTATTATCCTATTACCTTATTAATACTATTAATAAAGGCAATAATACTTCTATATATGTGTGTATATATATATATATATATATATATATATATATATATATATATATATATATATATGTGTGTGTGTGTGTGTGTGTGTGTGTGTGTGTGTGTGTGTGTGTGTACATACACACACACAAACACACACACTCTCAAAATTTTATGTAGACGCATACACATTTCAAATTCAGAATCACACATGCAAACAGATATAAGCATGCGCGCACACTCACACGCACACACACACACACACACACATGGGCATACCTATATGCCTGTGTGTTTTTTCTATGTGTGCATATATATATATGTGTGTGTGTGTATGCGTCTCTAAGTATATATTCAGTGTGTTTGTGTGTGTGCATGCGTGTGCACGTGTGTGTTTTGTGTGGATATACGGCAGGTTTTTCAGCTCCTTTCTTGCAATCATTTCTTCCCCTTCGGAAATTTTACCAAATTCTTACTATTCTCTGGACAGGCTACCAAATTCTCCATACCTTTTACCACTGTTGTACAACTTTTACCATTGCATTTTCACTTTTCTTTCTTTTACAGAATCCAAACTTTTTCCCCATTTTCAAATTTTAGTTTAAACTTTGTCTCTTTGTTAAAAAAAAAAAATCAACGTTTTCCCACCCCCTGCTTACTCTTGTTTTTCACTTAAACACATCAATAACACCTTCAACCTTGCTCTTTCCATCTCGTGAACTTCATCAAAACCTTTATTCAATCACGTTCGCGCTCACATCATGGCGTACTTTCACACCAATCAATGAACGATCATACATTTCAACCTCACTTCCTCTGACCAATGCAGCTATCCTTCTACACTTACACACCTCTAAACACATACATGCACCTCACTAACACACACATACATCACATCTTATACTTCCTTTCAAGGACCAATACACACTCTTATACTTGTATCTTGTACTCGCCCCCTTCTTCCTTCCTTGGCTCTATCCTAGAACAGCATTTGCATCTGGTTTCCAGCATTCGATTTTTCCCCACACAACATTGTCACTCTTTCTCACTTTCTCTACGCTTCTCTTTCTACTGATGAAGGACTAACGTCCGAAATGTTGGGATATTTTTCTCTGTGATTAAAGCGGTACACACACACACACACACACACACACACACACACACACACACACACAAACACACGCACACATGCATACACAACCACACACAGACATAATCTAACATTCACTAATCTTTAATTATGCGCCAGATCTATCTATCTATACTCTGTGTGTGTGTGTGTGTGTGTGTGTGTGTGTGTGTGTGTGTGTGTGTGTAATTATATTTCTTTATCTCAGTTTTATCAGTTACAATTTTCAAACTGTAATAACAACTCAAAAATAAAAAGGTAATAATTCTCAAAATGCAGAAAGTAGAAGACACTAAAGAACAAAAACAGATGAAAAACTGCTAAACCTAAACAAATATTAAAAAAAAAATACAAATACTAACACAAAAAAGACAAATCCTGTAAGAACCGAAAAACCAATAAACAAAACATAAACCGAACTCAAAAGAAAACCTTCGATAACTATTTAAAAATACTCAAAGTAAGAAAAAGAAAAAAGTTAATAAAAAAAATCTGATACTAAAATATAAAAATAAGAAAAAAAGTAAACTCATGAACTGAATGACTCCTAAATAAAATAATAAAACTTTAGTATCCTCGACTCTCTAAAACCTTCAGGCAAATAAAAAGAAATCAAAGCGAATATTCTACATATCTAATCAAAAATTGCATTCTTTGAATAATTTATATGTATAGATTATAGATTTAATCCAAATCTCGCTATCGCGAGAATTCCGTTGTTGGGCTCGAGATATAGTCTATCTTCTAAAACTTAATAAAGAGATTTATTGTGTCTCCAGGTCGTATGTTCAATCTGCTGCCTCAACATCTTTATATATTTTATTTCATTAATTTATTTTTGTTTTATTTACTTATTTTCTTTTATGTTTTTATCATCAAAAAGGCTCTATATTTTATTCATATCATTCTTTTATCAAATTTGCTTTTACACATGCATATTTGTATATACATATGTATGCATACATGTAAGCATTCATATATGCATACATGCCTGTATGTATGTATGTACATACATACACACACATACACACACACACATTTATAGATAGATAGACATCTGTGTGTACACAATATGTTAATGATAGTAAGTCGAACATCTGTGTATGCATGTATGTATGATTATGTGTGAATGTATTTCTCTCTCTCTCTCTCTCTCTCTCTCTATATATATATATATATATATATATACACACAACGAATCCCCAAACTTAAACTTGGAAGTATATAATAATACTACCAGATAATACTGGACAATTTTGAAGGTGTACGAGCTTTATACTGTACTCTACCACGTTCCTAACGGAATATAACATAACTATATATAAATAAATAAATAAATAAATATATATATATATATATATATATATATATATATATATATATATATATATTTATTTATTTACAAATACATATAAACATTTGCATATACAAATATATACATTTATGTATCATGCAGCACACACACATTTGTGTGCATGTTTGTGTGTGTGTGTGTGTGTGTGTGTGTGTGTGTGTGTGTGTATGCTTGTGTGAGTGTATGCTTGTGTGCTCGGCGTGCTAACATTTCTGCCAGCTCGCCGCCTTAACAACAACAATAACAAGTATACAACAACAATAATAATAAGTACACAATCACACCATAATTACTGCCACCACCACTATCTCTAATAACAAGGTCAGCAACGACAACAACAACTATAAACAAATCATCAGATCCCCCCCTCACACACACACACACACACAAAATCAATAAAACAGCTACAACATCATAAGATGAAAAGTAACAACAACAACAACAACAACGGCGACGACAGTCATAATATCGCGCGCCACTAGGGCTAGAAATAATAGCCAAATTTGCCAAGAATCAAAGACACATTTGGAAAATGTTGTTCTCGGTAAACAGTCTGTCGAAAGAAAAACAGAAAGAAAAAGATAAGATGGCCATGGTTGGGATGTGTATTTTCCTCATAGTCGCAGGTGTAGCTGTGTGGATAAGAACCTTATTTCTCAACCATGTGGTTTCTGGTTCAGTCCCGTTGTGCGGCACTTTGAACAAGTGTCTTCTCTATCTCTGGGCCAAAACCACGTGAGTGGAGTTGGTAGACGGAAACTGAGAGAAACCCGTCACACACACACACGTATGTATGTATGTATGTATGTATGTATGTATGTATGTATGTATGTATGTATGTATGTATGCATACACACATGTATATATATATATATATACACATACACATATCTATAGATATAGTTATTCATAAGCGTGTGCACATCTATGTGTATTTGTGTCGTTTATCCCTCATCACCGCTTAACAACCAGTGTTGGTTAATTTACGTCTCCATAACTTAGCGGTTTGGAATAACAGCCCGTAGAACAAGTAACAAACTTTAAAAAAAACAAAACAAAAAAAAAACAGGGGCGAAACCAAAAACAAAACAAGAACAAGTACTGCGGTCGATCTGTTCGACTGGAACCCTTCATGGCAGTGCCCCAGCATGGCCGCAGTCCAATGACCGAAACAAGTTAAAGATATTTATTAAAAGATGGATTTTACTCAATTAGTGTTGACCCAGGGTTAAACAACATTCTTTCCCCTCCACTACCACCACCACCACCACCACCACAACTACCACCACCACCACTACCACAACCACCACCACTGCCGCCGCCATTTAAAACAACAACAACAATAAGAAGTACAGCAAATGCAATTACAAGTTACAACAACAATATTAAATATATAATTAAGCTACAGATCAAAGACTGCTGCTGAGTCAATGCCGCAACTTGACACCTAACAATTGACTCGCTCAACAATCCTGTTACTTCTAACATCAATTGAACAAGCGATGAAAAAATCTCCTCCTTACCCCACCACCCCACTTCTCCTACTTCTCCTACTCCCTTCTTTCCTCTCTCTCTCTCCTTCTCTGTTTTTTCTTTTTCCCTCTCTCTTTCTCATTGGGTGTTTGCGTATTGGTGTGTGTGTGTGTGTGTGTGTGTGTGTGTATGTGTATGTACATATATATACACGCACATAAGCACGTATGCATATATATATATATATATATATAAATATATACACGCACACATATATATATCTACGTGTGTAGGAATATATGTACTCACACACACACACACATTTGCAGATATACATTTACAATGTGTGTGTATATATATATATATATATATATATATATATATATATATATATATATATATATATATATATATATATATATGCATATGTATATCATATATTTATATATATATATATATATCTACGTGTGTAGGAATATATGTACTCACACACACACACACATTTGCAGATATACATTTACAATGTGTGTGTGTATATATATATATATATATATATATATATATGCATACGTATATCATATATTTATATATATATATATATCTACGTGTGTAGGTATATATGTACTTACACACACACATACACATATTTGCAGATATACATTTACAATGTGTGTATATATATATATATATATATATATATATATATATATATATATATATATATATATAAAACACAGAGACACACATACACACACACACTTACACAGATGCGTTTGTGTATATGCATGTCTGTATGAATGTACGTATGTATAGACGGATGCATGCATGTAAGTGCGTATGTGTGCGTGTATGTTAGTGTATACATGTGTATATATAATTGTTTTAAATTTTGGCACAAGTTCAGAAATTCGAGGGGAGGGATTAAGTCGATTACATCGACCGCATTATTCAGTCGGTATTTATTTTATCGACCCTGAAAGAATGAAAAGCATAGTCGACCTTGGCGGGATTTGAACTCAGAATGTAATGGCGTAAAGACAGACGAAACGCTGCCAAGCATTTTATTCATAAAGCCAGACAAAATGGTTCACGACATTTCTTCCGGTTTTACGTTCTGGGCTCACATTCCGCCGAGGCCGACTTTGCCCTGCATACCTTCCGGGGTCGATCAAATAGTACCAACTGAACAATTCGATCGATGTAATCGACTTACCCGCCCTTCAAAATTACTAGCCTTGTACCTAACATAGAAAGGAAAAATTATCAGAGAGATAAAGGCTCTGAGTTGGCAGGATGGTGCGAGCGACGCAAAAAGTGCTTTGCTGTATCTCTTCCAGCTCTATACGTTCTGGGATCAAATCCCATGGAGGTCAGCTTTGCTTTTATCCCACAAGTGTCGATAAAATAGATCAAGTACATCGACTAAGCCCCTACCCTCACTTCAGAATTACTGAACAATTGTTTTTGGGCGGTGGATTACTAGTAGCGGCAATTCTAACTTCAAATTCTTGGCATTCCAAGTTCAAATAACGCCGAGATCAAATTTGTCTTTCATCCTTCCGACTTCGATAAAATTAAATACCAATCAAGTACTGGAGTCGATGTAATCGACTTGCCTTTCACCTAAAATTACTGACCTTGTGCCAAATTTAGAAAGAATTTACGCTGTGAACTTGTAAAATCCTTAACACTTCGGACAAAATAAGTAACAGCATTTCATCCGGCTCTTTATGTTCTGAGTTTAAAATTCTGCCGAGACCAACTTTGCCTTTCATACATTTTGGGGTCGATGAAATCAGTCCCGGTTGGACACTAGAGTCAATGTAATTGACAAATCCCTTACTCCTGCAAAATTTCAAGCCTTGTGCTTACAGTAGAAAAGATTAGTGAATTTATTGAGAGGCGGGTAAAAGTTGCGAAAATGGCAAAAGTGGAATGGTACCGCTCTAAGTGTACATAGGTTAGTTGGAGAAAAGGAATTGGAGAGGGTACTTGCCCTTGTTGTTCACCATGTAGGCAATTTAAATGCTGAAAGAAACGACATACTCGTCGTCGAAACTGACTGATTCCAGTCAGTGTGTGTGCGTGCGCGCGTCTGTGCGCGCGCGCGCGTCTGTGTGCGCGCGCGCGTCTGTGTGAGCGTGTATGTATGAATGTGTATGTGTGTATGCTTACCTGTATGTGTGTGTGTGTACACTGGATAATCTGTAGTATGTATGTATGTATGTATGTATGTAGGAGCGTCAATGTGTACGTATGTATGTATGTGTGCATGTGTAATGTTTGTGTGTGTGTGTGTGTGTGTGTATGTATATAGTGTGAGAGGGAAAAAAGACAGGGATAGATAGATAGATAGATGATAGATAGATAGATAGATAGATAGATAGGTAGATAGATAGATAGATAGATAGATAGATAGTGAATGAATACTTTGCATTGATGTTGGGAATTATTTTATCATGCAGAACGAATTAGCGAAAAGACTCAATAAAAAGTGAAAATATCGAGACTAGAGCGATTAATTAGTTAAAACGCACGGATACAAGAAATGTCTAATTATATTATATATATGTCTATAAGTATGTATGTTTGTGTGTGTACATACATATACATTCATGTATATATATATATATATATATATATATATATATATATATATATATATATTTACTTGTTTATTTCAATGTATAAATATGAGTGTGTGTATATATACGTGTGTGTATATGTATGTATGTATGGGCGTGTGTTGTCGTCACCGGTCCAAATAGCACTTCCCAAATAAGAGTTATATGTACGTATGTACATATATCAATACTGACGTGTGAACATACATGTATGTGTACA
>NC_142932.1:99699008-99701508 GCF_046866305.1 Octopus bimaculoides | reverse complement strand
ACAACATAATGATTAAAATAAGCGCGTAGATCACCCAAGTTTGGTAGCCGCGAGTTTTGCAACGTAAAGAAACTAAAGACTAACGCCCTTGAAGCTGTAGATCACCCGCCAAAGTAACACCGACGTATGCGTATTAAAATGCATTTTATTTTCAAAATTTGATAAAATGTACAGACAATTTTATGAGTATCTGTTTCCAAACTGATAACCGTTTTGGCCCAGGCACTGCTGATAACGCGAAACAATAGTATCGCAAATACCAAGAATAATTTCGTTCGATATTCGTGCGCATTCTCATTCAATGGCTACCCTCAATTCGTCAACTGTAGCCGGTTTTGTATCGTAAACCCTGTCTTTTAAGTATTCACATAAAAAAAAGTCTTGTGGTGTGAGGTTCGGTAAATGCGGGAGATGTTCTACTGATTCTCCTCGTTCAATTTACGTGTCTGGCAAAACTTCGTCAAGGTAGGCTCTTACATTACTATGGTAGTGTAGGAAGGGGTGGCAGTCTTACAGGAAATTAAACTGCACATCTCGTATGCCTTCTTGGATATTTGCTAAGACAGATTGTCGCAGCAAGTTCAAGTAAATGAAACCGTTTACAATACCGTCATAAAAGAATGATCCATTTACTCCTTTTGATGATACGTCGCATCCTACTGTAACTCCTGGTAAATTAACATGACGTCCCTCAGTAATTTGTGGCTTCTCCAGTCAACTATGACAGTCAATAGAGCCATTTAATTTAAACGTAGCCTCATTACTCTAAAAACTCCACTCTTCAGTCCGGATCTTCTTCGTTGAACGCACGGACTATCTTGGAATGTAACTTTTCCAATGACAGCGCTTCAAAATACATAGACGCTTGATTTTGAAATTCCCGTCTCTCGATTCGATGTCTCCAAAGATTTTCTTCAACTCTGGCAATACGTTTCTCGAAACCGTTCTTGTTTAATAGAACTTATCGATGTCCACGGTCACCCGGAACATTCTTGTGGACATTTTAAACTGTTCCGTCAGCTTCAAACTTATTTCTTATTCGAATAATGGTAACATAGGGGCATCTGTTTGAAACACCTTCCTAAACAGTCTTTTCAATTTGACCGGGTTTTCAAACTTCCATTAGTACTTTGGATTTAATTTCATTTGTTCAAAGTTTAGTCTGGCTCCCTTCATAATGGGTAAAATATAAAAGGAAATGGAAACTAAGAGAGTTATCAGTTATTAAAGTATGTGTATATTTTTCGAGACACTCCCTCTTTCCCTTTCTCTCCCCCTCTCTCCCCCACCTCTCTCTTTATATATATATATATATATATATATATATATATATATATATATATATATATATATATATATATATCATATAAAATAGACCTATGTGTGTCTGTGTGCATTCGCCTTTCACGCGAAAACGGCTGCATGAATAATTTGAACTCGGATACATAATAGGCTCTTCAGTCTTTTTTTTTTTATTATTAAAAGTAAATAATATTGCTTTATATATATATATGATTCACTTCTTTAAAAAGGGTTCTGGATGTCAACTTCCGGTAATGACACAGCAACGGCGAAGTTTTCCGTTTTCATTTGCGAAACCTCTCACACTCTATTTTAATGCTTTCATTTCAAGTTTTCATTCGCTATTTGCAAACAACTACAATAAATTACTGAAAGAAATATTTTACTAAGTTCACAAATTTTGCTTGAACCCGCAGGCTTCGTTAATTTCTGTAAAAAGTTTTATGTATTTACTTTTTGCGTGCTGTGTTCAGCTCTATGTATTTGTAGTCAGTCACACACACACACGTGTGTTTTTGAATGTACGTTTGTATGCATTTATGTACGTGTGTATGAGTTTGTGCGTGAGAGAGAGAGAGAAGGGGTGTGTTGTCATGTATACGTACAGACGTGCATACATATGCTTACACCTTCTTTGTATATATGTGTGCGCACGTGAGAGAGAGAGAGCGGGGGGGAGTGATGTCTAAGTGGCACTCTGTCTCTCTCTCACACACACACGCACGCATACATGCATGCAAAAAAATATGTGCATATTCATTTATGTATGTACGTATACATGACAACACACGCCTTCACTCTCTCTCTCTCTCTCTCTCTCTCTCTCTCTCTCACTCACACACACACATACACGTCCATTTCATCTGATGCTTGATACTGTGTGTGTGTGTGTGTGTGTGTGTGTGTGCGTGTGTGCGTGCCTGCCTGCCTACGTGCGGCGTTCCACAATCGCCATTTATTTCAATCAGTCTTGTGAAGATGTAGATGATTAGTATTCTACAATGAAGCAAAGACAAGTACAAGTAACCAGAGTCAATGTTGACTTCTGCAACTCTGTTAACTCTATTAAGTATGCTTGCGAATATATAAATAAAGGTTTAAATACTGCAACATACACTCTTATGCAGAATGGCAGTCAGCGTATAAATAAAAATGACGAAGTTGCTCAGTATGACAGAGGAAGATACATCAGTACCAA
>NC_142932.1:99486508-99516508 GCF_046866305.1 Octopus bimaculoides | reverse complement strand
TTCGTGTTTTGAGGGTTAGTTAGAATTTATCTCTTTTGTTACTTTTTTTAAAATTTAAAATTATTAATGATTATCATGTCTTCCATAATGATAAGGCTTTTACAATGATGAGAAAAGGGAAGTAGAATTTAGATTGTGTGATGTTCAAGCATTAGTTTTAAAAGAGAAAAATGTACTTCGTTTGTTAGGCAGAGCAGTGGCGATTGTTGTAAAGAAGCAAGCAAATCAACTTCATCGACCTCAGCACTCAGCTGGTACTTATTTTATCAACCCCGAAAAATGAAAGACAAAGTCCACCTCAGCGGAATTTGAACTCAGAACGTAAAGGTAAAAGCATTTTGTCCGGTACGATAACGATTTTGCCAGCGCCTCGCCTTATTTAGTTTGGTAATAATACCTTTCTACTATTTGCGCAAAGCCTGAAATTTCGGGAGAGGCAACTAGTTAATTACATTGACATCAACACTCACTTTATCAACTCCGAAAGAATAAAAGATAGAGTTGACCTTTCAGAATTTGAACTCAGAACATAAAAACGGGTGAAATGTCGCTAACCATTTTGCCTGGTGCAGTAACGATTTTGCCAGCTTGCTGCCTTATTTAGACTGGTAATAATACCTTTCAAATGTTGTTACTTGTTATTAGATTACAAGACATTTTGAATCATCGTCGCCACCATAGTTCAATACTAGAATTATTCCCAATTACTCAGTAAATGGCCCAAAGTATATATTTTCCGCAATAAAAATGGTTAAACACTTGTGACGAGTTTTGTGTCTTCATCAAAATTTATTCCCATATCAATAATAACAGAAACAAAATGTTACCATTATTATAAGGTATACACTGTACACAGTTCCATCTCCTATAAATTTGTTGCCCTGTCCATTAATAAGAACCGGTTCTGCCTATTGTAAATTCAAATTTTATAGTAAAATCTCTTTAAATAAACGTACGAGGTGCTGAAAGAGCCACAACAGACGAGAACGTTGCAACATCACTGGTGTAAACTGTATCAACCTTTACTTTTCCTTCGGATATCATTGACGTGCGGAAAGGAGACTTTTATGCCTGGATATTTGCTCGTCTTCCAATGGGAGGGGAAACAGAGAGAGGTGTGTGGGGAGAGAGAGAGGGGGGGAGAAGAAGAAGAAGAAGAAACTATGTCCAGGCCAGCGTCAAAGAGAACTTTCCAGATGCAGATCCTTAGTTTCACGAGACATACGAAACCTCTGGATAAGATACCCTTAAAAGACAAAATAATCTCGGATGGAATGCTTTTGGTCACAAGGGTGCACGATTAGGGTTGACGCGAGGTTAAAGCACCAAATTTCTAACCAAAAAAAAAAAAAAAAGAAAAAAAATCGGTACAATCGTTTATGTTTGTTAATTTAAGAATTTAAGAATTTGCCAGCAAAATCTTATAAAATGACAATATTCTAAAAGATGTACATGTTCATATGTTACATATGAAAATAAAGATTGTTCCAAACGGTAAAAAAAAAATCTTCATATTCTGATATATGATATCTTTCTTCAGAGAAATAAATTACGTAACGTTCATGACTCGTCCATGACATTAGCTTCTTACGACAAATGAAATGTTTATGACAAATCTAATGAATCGAAACCAGTTTGGTCCACAAGAAACTTAGCTCTACATACAGGATATAAATAATCTGTAGCAGATCGCTTCCCGGATTTGATCTTACAGCATCTCTGAATTTTAATCTGCGTTTGATTAATATTACCATACTTAGTAATAAAACACCCACGCGTCTAGCTAGCATGCCTGCTAACATATATTACAACCAATGACATTTCGACAAACATCAAAGAAACCGTTTTAGCTTCTATGCGAAAATAAGAAAAGTGCATTCTAAAAGTTTATATAGAGATTTTTAGAGATTATATAAACACATGATTTAAGCTCCAGCTAGAGATCATCATAGTTGCGGTTGAAGACCATATCAGTATGGTCCATGCTATAAGATATCTTACGAATGCTAAATTTATATTCATTTTACTAAGAAGACAACAGTATAGGAGCAACTTGTAAACAGAAACAGTCTGTATGATACCAAGTGTTTCGTTAGCTTCCACTGCTGAGTTTCAGTGCTTCTGAAGACTCAGAGAAGATAATTGAAGTAACATTGTTGTTTATAATATTTACTTTCGAATCATTATCAAAATACTAAGATCACACTGGTGTCACTCTGGTGTCATCCTGGTGTCACCCAGATGTCTCACGGTGTTGCCCTAGGGTCATTTGTACTACGAAACTAATCAGCGAGCTGGCAGAAACGTTAGCACGCGGAGTGAAATGCTTAGCGGTATTTCTTCTGCCGTTACGTTCTGAGTTCAAATTCCACCGAGGTCGACTTTGCCTTTCATCCTTTCGGGGTCGATAAATTAAGTACCAGTTACGCACTGGGGTCTATCTAATCGACTTAATCCCTTCATCTGTCCTTGTTTGTCCCCTCTATGTTTAGCCCCTTGTGGGCAATAAAGAAATAAGAAATTAATCATCATTATTATAACAATTCTGTGAGGTCTTAACTGATCAAACGATACTAGTCTTACTTACCTTGTCTGGGTATGTATTTTCTAAACCCATCAAACCGGCTTGCGCCGTTGTCACTATGGTTGCTAAATTACCAGAAATGAAAAAATTGTCAGAACCCAAACTGGAAAAGAGAACGGAAAAAAATTCTTCATTCAATATTTTCAGTTTAATTTTATAAGTATTCCATTAAAATTAATGGCACATATAACACGTATGCATATGATACATATATAATACAAAACCACATTAAAATACAAAACCAAAACCGAAGAAAACACAAACACGAGTGAAGAAAGAAAAAGAAAAAAGAAAAGAAGAAAATGAGGAAGGAAGAAAAATGTTTCTATATTTTAAACATATTTGTTAAATATTTTAAATATGCTAGGTATTTTCTCGGTGATTTAAAATAACAAATTTAGACACTTGATTCAGAAAAATGAAGGTGTGGTAAGAAGGTTTCTTCCCAACCACATGGTTCTGGGTTCAGTCCCATTGCGTGGCACCTTGGGCAAGTGTCTTCTACTATAGCCTCAGGCTGACCAAAGCCTTGTAAGTGGATTTGGTAGACAAAAGCAGAAAGAAACCCGTCGTGTATATATATGTAGTGGATCTTGCATGCATGAAGTGGATTCGATCCACCATAGCCAAATTTAAATTAACACTGCAACAGAACTTTTCCCACGGTGGAACAATGGTTTTTCTCTGACAGCAGTTTTACATTTTCCAGATGCCTTTAGCTTGGCCGAAATAATGTCTTCACCACTTGATCCTTTCTAAACTCTTCTACTCCACCAAAAGCTAGAATAGAGACAAGACCACCAACTAAATCTATTGTTCTCAATGATATATCTATCCTTCTGGATAGTTATAAAAGCATAAACCCCAAGCAAAAAGTCAGTTTAGTCACCAGTCGGTGACGACTCAACGAGTTCAGTCACATGGTGACGACTCAACGAGAATGAAGTGTGGCTGACCAGCTAGAACCTTGGTCAGAGGGAGAAATGAAGTTTACTGTCAGCAACTGTGAGACAACGTCCCACACCCTACAACTCACATTAGCTCTAATTCTGTTCTCTTACAACATCATTCTATCTCTCTTTGTAATTACTACTAAACAATGAAGAGGACACAAGCACAAACTTTACTTCGCATGCTTTTGGATCTATCATAATCTCCCCGGCGAGGCAAGGTATTGTAATGTAACGGTAAATAAATACTTTCTTAAAACTCCATCCTACAACATGCCGTTATAACAACAAATTATTATCGTCACAACTGCTGACTTCGACATCATCATAATATTGTTTACAAATCAATTTCTCCCATTATATATATATATATATATATATATATATATATATATATATATATATATATATATATATATATATATAATGTGTGTGTGCCTTCGTGTCTGTGTTTGTCCCCCCACCCCACCCACTATCGCTTGACAACCGATGTTGGTGCGTTTATGTCCCCGAAACTTAGCGGTTTGGCACCAAAGATAGACAGAATAAGTACCAAGCTTATAAAGAATAAGTCTTGGGAGCGATTTCTTCGACTAAATGTGGTACTCCAGCATGGCCGCAGTCAAATGACTGAGACGTGTAAAAGAGTAACTGAGCGGATGAGATATAATCTTCGCCCGGATAAGACCCTAGTTTATCAAAACTATTTTTGTCAACAAAATAGTTAAGCCTTATACTATTAACTCATAAATTATATTCCCATTAGATTTAGGACTTCAATTCGTACAATAGTTGTCATTTCGTCAGAACCCTGAACAGTAACACTTCATTCACATTTCTTAATTTAACACAATATGTACCTCAATTTTATGTTAATACTTCCTAAGTAGCCTAGAGGTTAAAGTGTTTGGCTCATGGAAGTTAGATCATGGGTTCAATTCCTGGACTGAGCGGCATGCACTCTTATAGAGCAAGGCACTTCATTTCACGTTGTTTCAATCTATTCAGCTGTAAATGAGCACTTGCCGGGTGCTGGTGCAGCCTCCTCTTTCTACCCAGCTTTCACATTCTGGATGTTCTGCTGAAGTCCAAGAGTGTGTCTGCTTGCGACTACATAGGCACCTAAAACAATTGGCAAATGCATGATACATTTTAACGAGCCATACTTGCGAGCGTCAGTAGACAGCACGATTTCCTAAGACAGGCTGATATTCAGTCCTAGAAATGTAGGAGTTTCTCATTAAATGACTTGATGCGATTAAACAGAAGGTAAACACTGAGAAATTCAAGCCCCTAAGTTCATTTTATTTATTGTTGTGTTTGAAGAACAAACTTTGTAAAGAAAACTAACAGAAATACCAAAGTACAGGAAATCCTCGCGTTACGGGATTAATACGATCTTGAAAATCTTATCGTAGCGTCAAATTCCATAGCGCAAAATTAACTTTCCCATTATAGTGTGATAACAATAACAACGCAAAACAAGCAATACGACTACTATTATGCATGAAAATTAACAGTTTGTATGCATAAAATCATTTCAAGATGGTGGTGGTGGTGGTGGTGGTTTTATTGTTCTTGATAATTGTGTTGCTGTTTAGTCTCAAGTCAATCCTCATTGACCTAAGATCAAAGACATCTCATTCAAGTGAATAACATTATCTCATAAGGTTGTCCTTTATTTTAGATGGACTTGCTTATCTTGCTCATACTATTGTTGCTGCTGTTACTGGTCGTTAAAGACTTGATGAGTTGGAGGTAGCAGTAGTTGGATTAGTTTTGGTATTGGTGATGGTGGTGTTGAAGACACAAAGTGGTGGTGATGAAGATTGGTTTACACACACACACACACACACACACACACACACACACACAGATCGGTAGAATAAATTAAATACTAAGATAGAGAGATACTCATTTTGACTCAAAATATATACGCGAACACATGCACAACTATTCATAGTGAAAAAAGTCTTAAAATTAATCCAAGTTTCTGCTGTAAGGGCGAAGTTATAGAACGTATCCCGAGCACAAAGTCCTGTAACATAATGCAACCGTAATGTATTTCAGTACTTTATTTTAAAGACTGGTTCAAAATGTTTAGGATTTCTAAGTTTGAATTGTGAGTTCTGTAATCTTTTCTTTCTGTTGATACTTACCCTAGATAGACCCATGTAAAATGGATCAACATCGTTCCTGCAAAGGAGCACCCTATGGAAGCAACTGTAGCCTGTTCCATCATTGGTTGATGATACTCAGGTACCTGTTTGAAACGAAACATTAAGGGTTAACATAGAGAAACAAAAGTACACAGGGTCACGTTTGGAATGATGCTGCATAGTGTGAAACGAGAAAAAAACACATGCGAAGAAATATTTGGGTAAACATATAATACATACAGTGAAAGTGCATGACTTAGTGGTTAGAGCGTCCGGTTTACAATCGTTAGGTTTTGAGTTTGATTCCTGAGCCGGGCTGTGTATTGTGTCCTTGAGCAAGGTACTTTGTTTCATGTTGCTCCAGTTCATTCAGCTCTGAAAATGAGTTGCAACATCACTGGTGCCAAGCTGTATTGGTCTTTGCCTTTCTCTTGAACAACATCGGTGGCATGGAGAGGGGAGACTGATATGCATGGACGACTACTGGTCTTCTACAAAATAACCTTACCCAGACTTGTGCCTCGGAGGGAAACTTTCTAGGTGCAATCCCATGGTCATTCGTAACCGAAGGGAGTCTTTACTCTTTAATATAATACATACTTGTACTGAAACATAATGTACACTCTATTGGAATCGGATCGGAGAAGTAAAAGTTTGGCTAGCCCAGAAATTGATTGAACTTAAAACTTAGATTTATGAAAGTAATCATTGTCAAACATTAGTATAGTGATTGACTGCTTGTGCCATCATATCAGTTGTCATTTACAATCATGACATTTCTTTTTCTGGTCGACATATATCGATAACCCGAGCAAGGAATTCTCAAACCGTAGATCGCATGTTCTTTAACAAATAACATCGCTGCAATGGACTGACAGAATTGTCGGAGCGTCAGAAAAAAGTACTTTGCGGTATTTGTTCCAATCCTTTACGGTCTGAACTCGAATCTTTCAAGATCAACTTCATATTCCGGGATCGATAAGTAAAGTACCAGTCAAAAACTGGAGTCGAAGACTAACTCTTTTCTCAAAACTACTGGCTTTGTGCTGTCATCATCATCTTCTTCATCATTATCCTCCTCTTCCTCTCCATTATCATCATCATTGTTACTACTACTACTACTACTACTATTATTATTATTATTATTATTATTATTATTATTATTATTGGTAAGGTGGCGAACTGGCAGAATCGTTAGCACACCGGGCGAAATGCTTAACGTATTTCGTCTACCGCTACGTTCTAAGTTCGAATTCCGCCGAGGCCGATTTTGCTTTTCATCCTTTCGGGGTCGATGAAATTAGTACCAGTTACGCACTGGAGTCGATGTAATTGACTTAATCTCTTCCCACAGATTTGAGACCTTGTGCTTCCAGTAGAAACGATTATTATTGTTTTACTTCTCAGGTCGGTCTGTTTGTTCTGGTAGATTCTGTGAGAGTGAACAGCAGACTGTTGTCAGAGGTCTCACAGGGTCTCTTTCCGCACATTATAAGCTTTGATACTTGGTTATTATTATTATTATTATTATTATTATTATTATTATTATTATTATTATTATTGTCTTTGCACAGCTTCTAACGCTGGAGATGTACTACAGTGTCAGTTGTTCACTACCAGTGAACTAAGGTAACACCCCTTTGTTTTTCGAACATCATCCAGAGTATTCTAGTGGTTCCAAGCAGTGTTGTTTTCTGCAAGTGCTCCACCTTTATTGCAGCCCCTATTTGTTCTATGTACTTCTCAAGATTTTTACTCACTGTTCCCAGGGCTCCGACAATTATTGGTACTACTACCACCTTTTTCAGCGACTACAACTGCTTAACTTCCCAAGCTAACCTGTTATATCTATCAACTTTTCTTTCTTCCTTATCGTATACCTTGTTGTCAGCTGGGCATGCTATTATCTATGATCCAGCATCGTTTGCTTTCTTTCTCAGTTAAGACTATGACTGGTTTCCTATTCTCTATCTTGTGGTCGCACTGAATCATAAAATCCCATAGGATCTTTGCATTATCATTTTCGATGATGCCTTCGGGTTTATGTTCGTACCATTCTTTTGCTTTGTCAAGCCCATACTTGTAGCAAAGTGTCCAATGGACAATCCTTGCTATATTGTCATGACGTCTCTTATATTCTTTCTGGGCCAATGGCGTACATTGATTGATAATATCCCATACGGTTTCACCATTTTGTCCACAAATTCTGCACTTTTCACTTTCTGATGTGTTGTCTATTCTGTATTTGATGTAATTGGTTCTTAATGCTTGCTCTTGGGCAGCACAGATTAGAGCCTCCGTTTCCGGTTTTAAATCACTTTTAGTCATCCATAGTCTTTTCTCTGTCTTATCTTCAACATCCCTATGAAATTATCCATGCATTCTTTTCTTTATCCACCTATTTCTAGTTTCATTCCTTCTCAAGTGCTTGTACAGTGCTTTATCTTTGCAATCTTCCATCCTACACAAGCCTGGCTTTCTTACTTCCAATAAGAGCGGTTCTGTGGCATTTTTTGTATATCATGCTGTGTTGTTTTCTTCTGCTCTAATGCTGTTTCTGCATCCAATCGGTCCTCTTCCCCCTTCTTTTTCTTGGTACATACAGTCTGTTTGTGTCACTTTTGGGGTGAAGTATCCCATATCTAGTCAGCAACTTCTTTCTTTTTCTGTCTAAGCTGTTTAGTTCGTCTACTGTCCATGCGATTACCCCTGCCCCATATCTAAGGAGTGAAACCGCCCAGGTGTTGATAGCTTCAATCTTATTCCGTCCGTTTAATTTCTACTTAAGGATCATTCTCAGTCTGCGCAAGTACTCCACCTTAAAGTTTTCTGTCATTTATTTCTCCATCAATTTTTCCATTTCCAATATCCCCAAGTACTTATAACCTGTCTCTTCTATCTGATTCATAACCTCCCCCGACCGTATCGCTAGCCTGTCCATACATTTGATTTTGCCTCTCTTCAAGACTAACACACCACACTTTTTTAGTCCGAAATCCATTCTGATATCAGCACTGAAAGTATACAACGTATCAACGAGGGAACTGACTTGGGATTCATCTTTACCATAAAGTTTGAGGTCATCCATGAATAACAAGTGGTTGACTTTTTGTTGGTGGCTCTTGAATACATACCCAGCCTTTGCTTTCCTCAGAATCAGTGTTGATGGTATCATGCACAGTACAAAGATCAATGGGGACAGGTAGTCACCTTGAAAGATGCCTCCTCTGATCTCTATTGTCCCTAAACTTCTTCCATATGCTATTAATTCCGTCCTCCACTTCGCCATACTTTTTCCAAGCAATCGTTCAACATTCGATGTAATACCAAATAGGTTCATACATTCCATAATTCAAGAATGTGGGATCATATCGTACGCCTTACGATAATCGATCCATGACATGGCTAAGTTAGTTTTCCTCCTCTTGCAGTCTCTAAGTACAGTTTTGTCTACCAGAAGTTGATCCCTGATACCTCTGCACTTACGCTTGCAACCCTTCTGCTCATGTGGCAGGACTCCATTTTTTCCAGACGTCCGTACATTGACTCTGCGACTATTCCAGTCAATAATTACCACATAAGTGGCAAGCATGATATTGGCCTGTAATTGTCTACCGTATTGCCTTTTTCGATGTTTTCAAACAGAGCAATGTCCTGCCCATTGTCAACCACTCTGGTGTTACTTGGTCGGCATTTAACAAGATGTTGGGTTGTGCAGCTATTCATGCATGACATTCATCAAATCTTTGGTCTCGGAGCCTTACAGTTGCCCATTTGTTTGCTGATTTCCTTCACTTCCCTAACCGAAATGACTAGTTCTGCCTGTTTTGGCCAGAGTACTGCTTGTTTCAGTTCTTGCAACCATTCAGCATCCTTCTTGTGCTTCTTGTCTTTGCTCCAGGTGTCACACCAAAACCTTTGACTTTCAATGTTATCTGGTATCAACTTTTCATCTGTACACTCTCCTTTTATTTCTTTGTAGAATCTCTTATGATCTACTCTGAATAACCTATTCTGCTGGTAACCCTTCATTCTTTGGTCGTATCTTACCAACTTTGCTTTCTTTGCAACGAGGCGCTGTTTCAGTTCCTCCATTACCACTTTCAGACCCTGTCTTTTAATATCATACTTCCTGTTCAGTGCCCAGAATTTTTGATCGCTTTTAAGCTCTCCCTTCTCTTTTCAGTCTAACACAGAAATGACCTTCGAGAGCATATCTAATTCCGCCTGTATTCTTCTTTTCCACCATGGATCTTTTCTTTTGTCACTCCCATTATGTTTCTTTTTCTTGACATCAACACCCACATTTTCTGCTACAATAATACTTGCTGCCTTGATCAAATTATTTGTTTCTGTGATGTTTTTTGTTCTGATGTATTTCATTGATGATGAATTTCATTCACATTTTTTGTTTCTTGGTTCAATTTCCACCGATTAACATATTGTTATTATTATTATTATTATTATTGAGTGAGAGAGCAGTGCATGCCATCAAAGTGACACTGGGGTAAAATATACGAAGCCCATTATACCCATCATGACTACCCGTCTGATAAGGGTACACCAGGCACATGCATCACAACTATATGTGCGCGACATGGTGATCTCATATCAAGATAAACAGCGCATGACCTCGCAGGTGGGGCCCAGTTAGAATTTTCTTCAGGTCGAGTAGCCCATCCCGCTCAAAAGGTCCCTGATTATTATTATTGTTGTTGTTGTTGTTGTTGTACCGATAATAGAAAGGAATATTATTATTGCTATTTGGTTGTTGTTGCCGTACTATCGTTGGAAAATTTTGTTTGCGATACTCAAATGTTGAAGAAACCATGTTGCAAAGGAGATCAATAAGGAAAAGAAACGTCTGACAAGAGAACACATGGTGTAAGCCTACTTACCGTATAATTCCCCATCTGTGTGAGGAAAACGTACATAACAGACATTTTCGGTTGTTTTTGTGAAACCCTGAAATATAAGAGGAAAGCAGTACTGAGACAGATTTTCTTAAACTTTATTTAAGGTGAACATATTTAATGCTGGGAATATTAAAGAGCTAACTAGAAATAATAATGCAGTGAGAACAAAGACAATTTTTAGATACTATTAAAAAATTTTTTTTTTTTTGCCTAAAGCGAGAAACAACTCCAGCTATGTTTCAATCTTAATATGACACTGCTATCGGAGCATAGACTGCATCATACTTGCTAAAATAGTAATCAAAAGTATCACTGAGTAAAATGCACAGGAATGTACAGCAAGTAAACGTACTAGAAGGCACACTGGTTGGTGTATTGTTTCACAATATTAATCAGCGACAAAATGTCACCACTGGCCAAGCAAAATGTGTATCAGCTGTCGAACTGCAATAAACAGTCTTCAGTGGTTCAATCTAGTAGCGTGTGCACTGTATAATTAGCGAATTCATGTTGAGATCTTATGAGTTTCGAGATGACTACAAGAAATTATAGAGATTTACGCTTTTGACACAACGATAAAATAGTTTACAGAACTGAGCAATAATTAAGAAATATTCAGAACAATATAGTCGAAACAAAATTCGTCTGAATAACCAGTAAGTAGAACGATACATGTTGTAGTAACGCCTGCGCATGCGTAATCTTACGCATGCGTAGAATTAAACAAGCAAGCGTTTCCCGCTCAATTCATTCTCTTTCTCGCTGGCCAGCGATTGAGCATGGACGTGTGTTTAAAGCTGTCTCTACATCTTTCGGTCTTATACTCGACAGCTCGTTATTCTCACCTCTAAAGATGTATAACTAAAGATATGTATGTTTTACCAAGTAAATAAATGTTGTTTAAGTTGTTTAGTCTGGAGTTCAGCGTTCCGTCTATTTCTTTAATTTTATAGTAGAAAGTCAGGCATACAATCTAAAGATGTATAACCCACTTTCTACTAAAATGTAAAACAATAGCTATGAAGAAACCACCAGAACAGCAATCGCAATATGATAACGATTTGTAGAAAGACGCAAGCGCAAAGAGACTGCAGTGCCGCAGCAAGTGTGTGGTATGCAGACTGCATAGGGCGGCCATTTCATTTACGTGTATTTGCTAGAGTCGAAAGAATGTTATGTTTAAAGCAGTTGGTGGCCAGAATCCACGCTACGCTACTGGCAGACTGAGTTCATAATGACAATGGTCTGTATCCTTTCAGCCGAGCTGTGCTATCCATTTAGTAATTATATTACTTAACCACTTTCTACACCACTTTAGGCACTGAGGAACACAGGATAGCTGACAAGTACTCTGTTAGCTTTGAATGCTAGATTCATTTCCAGTTGTAGGCTATTGGAGGAATAAACCACACCGCTAGTGTATTTATCCAAGGCATGCCAAAGGACACTGCAAATGTAATTCCTCCGGGATTATGGGAACTATAATTGAATACACTGAAGAAAGAGTAAAGTGGAAAATGTTTGTTCGTCGTACAATATGAGGTACGCAATGCAATCCAGCAATCATAGCATGCGTTAGGAATATATGTAAATGAAACGTTGCGTATACTGCTATATACAGAGCAAGTGTTGCCCGTCAAACCAAAAAGATCCTTGCATTGTTACACCAAAATTGAAAGCGATCTGAGCAAAATTGAAGGGGAGCTCATTTTGCGAATGAGAAAGACTAGATCCGAAGAATATTCTCCGGAAATTTTCTTTCAAGTAAATAAATGTTTATGTTAATTTAAGAATTTGCCAGCAAAATCTTATAAAATGACAATGTTCAAAAACATGGATATGTTTAGCGAGTTGCATATGAAAAATCTATAAAACTCAATCCATATATACGATGTTATATATTATTTGTAAAGCTTCAAAAGTATTTTGTTATTAAACATGTTAATTAAATGTATGAAAAGTTCAGAATATTATTTTAATCATTTCAACAGATATATTGCTATTGAAATACAGTTTTAAATATACTCTTAAATACATGTAGTACATCAAATATTTGATTATGATAGAACCTTAAATATAAGAATATTCCCTTTGCTTAAAGCATAATATTTTTAGCTTGAAAGAAACTGGTTGAATTCTATGAAACTAGTTAAAATGAATTTTTATTATATTTTATTTCACTTTTCTGTAGGTTATCTTTTTATTTTATTTATATATTCATTTATTTATGTTTCTGTCAAATATGTAAAAACCTTGAAAAATTTGTTGGGTGTAGGAGTGGCTGTGTGGTAAGTAGCTTGCTTACCGACTACATGGTTCCGAGTTCATTCCCACTGCGTGGCACCTTGGGCAATTGTCTTCTTGAATGTGATAAAGTGTAGAATTAGATTATTATTCTTCCTCCAGCTACAGTGTTGCTGCCAGAATTTGAAGAATGGAGCAGATTCACCCCACCCCCTTATTTTGTGATTTATGGGGGATTTTTGAAAAACAAGGGGTAATTCGTGGCGGTGTAGAGTGAACAAATTAAACACACTACCCGGCAGTGGCCACAACGCGAACCGTTCAAGTTTATGTATAAATTTTCTTTTTATATGTTTGTTTCCTTTTACACAATATTAAAACAATTTTATCTACGAGCCGCCACTGGAATATATATATATATATATATACATATATATATGTATGTATGTATGCATGCACGCATGCATGTATGCATGTATGTATGTATGTATGTATGTCTTTTATAGTTTCCTTGTTTCAGTCATTAGATTGCGGCCATGCTGGGGTACTGCTTTGAAGAATTTTAATCGAATGAATCGACCCCTAGTACTCTTTTTAATCTGGCACTTATTCTATCGTTCTCTTTTGCCGAACCGCCAGGCCACGGGACGTAAATACACCAACACTTGTTTCCAAGTAGTGGTGGAGGACAAACAAAAACACAGACCCCCCCCCCCTCACATATATATATGATGGGATTCTTTCAGTTTCCGCCTACCAGATCCACTTACAAGACTTGGTCGATCTAAGGCTATAGAAGATAGAAGAAACTCGCCCAAGGTGCCACGTAGTGAGCAGAACCAGACTCAATAAAAGGAGCCCGAGTTATTGGCTGAAATTACATACTTGAAGTCAGTGTTGGCAGAAATTAAATAGGCATGCGAATATACGTTCACTTTATACTCAATTTATACTCGGGCTAATCCCGAGCAGTCCGAGTGCCTGAGTCGCCACTGATATATATATATATATATATATATATATATATATATATATATATATATATATATATATATATATATATATATATATGCATATATCCATACATATTTGTACACATCTACATTATATATGTATATATACATGCATATATGGATACAGGACATAAAAAAAAAACGTTAAACACAATGAGAAACGAAAACATAGAAAACGAACATTTTTTCGAACAACGAAAAAAACAGACAGAGAAACGAGACATGCAACATAAAGAGTATACCCCTTCGTCAGTTGTTCCTGTTTCATCTACTCCGCGTTTTGAAGGCAAAGACAATACGCGACTTCGTTGAAACAGTCCTTCCCGCAAAGCAAATTAAATAAAATTTGGGATTTTTTGCGGAAGGTGAAAGTGTTAACAAGAACAGGACAGTGAGAATAAGACAGTAAAAACAAATGGTGAGGGCTCTTGAGCCACGACGATAGAAAAATTATTATGAACGCTAGGTAGACGAGCCATAAGAGGAGACAGGAAAAGGCACATCTTTTCTTTAGGAAGGAAGTGGACAGAAAGAGAGATCCCCCTTCGTCACGTGTCAGCGACGAGAGAGTCAAAGAGGAAGAGTGAGAGAGAGAGAAAGAAAGGTGAAAGGGATAGAATAATAGGGAAAGGCTGGGAGAGAAAAACAGAAAGGATGAAGAATAAGAGAGGGAGAGAGATAGACAGAGAAGAGATTGTAGAAGAGTGCGCATCGTAATTATTAAGGTAAAACTTACTTGGAAAAGGATACGTGGCGTTCGATCATATAATAATACAAATAATATATAAATATATGCATATATCCATACATATATGTACATACCTACATATATATGTATATATACATGCAAATATGGGTACAGGACATAAAAAAAAAACGTTATATATTTATATATATATATATATATATGTAGGCATCTAACTTAATCCTGCCTGAGATTTGAAACCAAATCCACCTGCTAGTTGCTTGTCAAAACGAGAGGGAAATCCTCTCCACACCAGATCATTGATGAGGAAACACTCGACCCCCTAGGACCTGTGCTGGTCAAGGAAAGGTCAGTCCTTTGTTTAAAGTTTGACCTACATTACTGACATAGTCTATATAACAAAGAGAATTTCCTATCTTTTTCTCTTATGTGTCAGCTATGACCAAGGAGCAACACCCTCTCTTTTGTGTCAGTCACATTAAGGAGCAACACGCTCTTTTGCGTTAGCAATGACCAAGAGCAGCACTTCCCTCAGTCGCAAGAACGACGATGCCACCTCTATCCTTTCGTCCTTTCTAGTCAGCAACTTGCATTCCTTACTCTTTCACTTTCTAGTGACAGACAACTTTTTTCTATACTATCAACTACTAACCAGCGAGCCATCCTTGCTGTCACTATCACTAGAATTGCTACTGTCTCTTTAACTACCTGTCGGTCAAACGAATAAGCATATGTAAATAATATTTCTTCCTTCTTTGTGTTGATTTTTCGATGTTCACTGGTTACTCCGACAGGAGAACCTTGGAACGTTACATCTATACGCTACATTCAATAGTGGGCAACATCATATCGAATTGATATGGCACATTACAAACAGCCCACCACAATTGGTGACCCCGACGTGATAGATCTACAACTTTCATCTCACAGCCGTTGCCGCGTAAGCTTTCTGATGTTCTAGTACACGACTGCCTCTTCTTCATCAACTTAATTGCATTTGGAAAATGAAGACAATATTTTGTTCTGCGGTTAAATATTCCATTTCATCGTTACATTCTGGTGAGCCGAGCTCAAGAATTACAGCTTTTACATCATGCTCATCAAATCGAAGACAAAAATAACAACTTTCACTACACACAGTTTTCGTTTCGACTGTCACATAACACGAAAGAAAAGAACTCGCCGACACAATGGACACCCACAATTCACTTTTGACCTGCCAGAGAATGTACTGCAGCCCATTGCACAGTTCCGTCTACCAAATCCACTCAAGGGTTTGGTTGGGAAACAAGCTACTTACCATATAGCTATACATTATACATACATACATACATACATACATACATATATATATATATATATATATATATATATATATATATATATATATATATATATATATATATATATATATATATATATATGTGTGTGTGTGTGTGTGTGTGTGTATATATATATATATATATATATATATATATATATATATATATATATATATATATATATATATATATATATATATATATATATATATATATATGTATATATATATATGTGCATGTATATATATATTCTTTTTTACTTGTTTCAGTCATTTGTCTGCGGCCATGCTGGAGCAACGGAATATGCTTCAACACACAAACTCACATAAAGAATCTTGCAAACCAAATCCCAAAATTATATATATATATATATATATATATATGAAATAGAGTTTGAAAATGCAGAGGTTCTTAAAGATGTTTATTGACTTGACCGGTTTCACTTTTTAAAAAAAAAGGTTATGAAAAGTAAAATGTAAAGCTTTGTATAAGCTTTGTTGTGTTAAAAAAATGGTTATCATAATTGTATTAAAATACAGTTATACAGCCTTTGATGATGATGAGAAGATGTTAAAAAATAGAGTCTTTGACAATGATAAGAAAATGTTAAGAGGGGCTTTTAAAAACTACGAATTTCAATATGCTGACGTGATGTTCCATACAGGAATTGCAATATGTTGACCTGATCTTCTATACATGCATCCGTTGATTAAGTGGGGGGCACATAGGGCAGACACAGAAGGACCATAATTCTTCATCAGTTATCGACACTGAATCTCATTATTCAAAGTTTTACAGAAGCAAGGAAAATAGTACTGAGCTTGATTCCGTTTAACAACGTCCTTATAGCATATAGCTAAGGCTGGTTGTTATAAGATGGTGATTAATATTCATTGACTGGTTAAAATTAAAAGGTGGAAACGGTAACTGTCGGCTAGTGCTGGCTAATGGATGGGTCAGTGTTTATTTATAGCTCAATGCTACTGAATAAAATTGATGGGATTAGTGTCTGGTGAATGATGCTATGGGAGGGAACTTTAAGATGGTGTGCAAAAGTACTCTCCCTTGTTTTGGTTATATATTCCAATAGTAAGAATACAGTTTAGCAATGAGAAAGGTAATGTTTATGATGGTATGTGTAAAGGTTTTGAAAGGTGATTATAGCTACTTCTCAACTGGGAAAAGTCATCCTGTCTCCACTCCACGTCAAACTTGGCATTGTGAAGCAGTTTGTTAAAATTATGGATAAAGATAGATCATGCTTTCACTATGCTGGAGAACTTTCAAAAGTTGAGAACAAATATGAACATAAAGCTGCACAATCTCTACAGTCACCTTGATAAATTCTCTGAAAATTTTGATGACACAAGTGACAAGCAGAGAGAACATTTCCATCAGGGCATAGAATCTATGGAACGAAGGTATCGAGGCAGATGGGACTTGCTTATGATGCGATCTATTGCTGAAACTTGGTTCGTTATCTTCAGCTGTCACGAAAATCATCAAAACGCAAATTAATGAGAAATTAGACATAAACGGCGATGTAATTTCTTTGTAGAAGTGTTAAGATTTTTACTAGTTTTTCAGTAGAATTTTAAGAAAACATTCTGGTTTTGAAGAAAAACCAATTTCTATGCATGTTTGTATGTTATGCCTTGTTCCTCATAAGTTGTTTTATTAAAAGAAACAATGACATTCTATGGTTCCAGTAACTTCAAATCTTGACGTGATGGCAATGAATGGATGTCATTTTCGGATTCTGTGTCAAAATACCCCTTGTCGAGATCCAAATTTTTTGACAACAGAGAATTTTTATTTACCTGTGTATTCACTATTTCAACTATTTTCTATATTTGGAGTCAGTTTTTTTTTTTATGACACATAAAAAGAATACACACACATACAATGTATGTATGTATGTATGTATGTATGTAGGTAGGTAGGTAATAATAATAATAATAATAAATTTAGTCAGAAGAAAATATTAGCAAAGAAATATAAACTTTCCAAGGAAATAAAATACAATTAAATGAAAATAAAATAGAGGCACAAACATTCTCGAGCGCTAGACAAAATTTTCTTGAATGTAATAATCTAGATATTTCACTTTGTTTTACTTTATTTCATTTTATTTCGTTAAAAAATATGAAAACTTTCTGTGGACTAATCTTATCATTATTACCAATATATTATTCTGTACACTACCAAAATTGTTTATTCCTATACATATATAGATAAATAAATACATACATACATACATACATACATACATACATACATACATACATACATATATATGCATATATGTGTGTATTATGTATGTATGTATATATATATATATATATATATATATATATATATATATATATATATATATATATATTTATATATATATATATATATAATTCAATTTAAAACCAAATTGAATTAATATTGAATTTAAATTGAATTAATATTCAATTTATCATCCTATCTATCTATCTATCTATCTATCTATCTATCTATCTATCTATCTATCTATCTGGCAGTGTTGGCTATAGCCTAGTCACCCGTATTACGAACCAGGTGGTACACGAAGGAGTCATACCCAATGACTGGTGTAGCAGCATCATAGTCAACTGCTACAAAGGTAAAGGTGACGCTTTAGATACAAATAATTACAGAGGCATCAAGCTGTTAGATCAGGTTATGAAAGTTACAGAGAGGGTCATAGCCCAACTAATTAGGGAGCGAATCAATTTAGATGAGATGCAGTTTGGATTCGTGCCAGGTAAAAGCACTACTGATGCCTTATTTCTAGTGAGACAGTTGCAGGAGAAATACCAAGCTAAGGATAAACCTCTGTACCTGGCTTTCGTTGACATGGAGAAAGCCTTTGACAGGGTCCCCCGATCCCTTATCTGGTGGTCAATGAGGAAACTTGGGATAGAAGAATGGTTAGTGAGAGCTGTGCGAGCCATGTACAGAGATGCTGCCAGTAAGGTGAGGGTTGGAAATGAGTACAGCAATGAATTCCGGGTAGAGGTAGGGGTCCACCAAGGTTCCGTCCTCAGCCCCCTCTTATTTACCATAGTCCTCCAGGCAATCACAGAGGAGTTCAAGACAGGTTGCCCCTGGGAGCTCCTCTATGCTGATGACCTTGCCCTAATTGCGGAGTCACTATCAGAACTAGAGGAGAAGTTTCAGGTGTGGAAGCAAGGTCTAGAATTGAAGGGCCTTAGAGTCAACCTAGCTAAAACCAAAATCCTAATAAGTAGGAAGGTAGATAAAACACAAACCCCTTCAGGTAGATGGCCCTGCTCAGTATGTAGAAAAGGAGTAGGTAGTAACTCTATAAGATGTACCCGGTGCAAGCTATGGACACATAAGAGGTGCAGCAACATCAAAGGCAGGTTAACTAGCAAGTTAGTTTTTGTTTGTGGCAGATGTTCAGGTGCAATAAAGACTGTAAACAAACAGGAAACAACTTCTATCTCATTCCAGGGTGAAAAGCTAGAGGTAGTCGATAGCTTCCGCTATCTGGGCGACCAAGTTAGTAGTGGGGGTGGGTGCGCTGAAAGTGTAGCTGCTAGAATAAGAATAGCCTGGGCAAAGTTTAGAGAGCTCTTACCCCTGCTGGCGACAAAGGGACTCTCACTCAGAGTAAAAGGCAGACTGTATGACGCATGCGTACGAACAGCCATGCTACATGGCAGTGAAACATGGGCTGTAACTGCTGAGGACATACGTAAGCTCGCAAGGAATGAAGCCAGTATGCTCCGTTGGATGTGTAATGTCAATGTGAATACCCGTCAGAGTGTAAGTATCTTGAGAGAAAAGCTGAACATTAGAAGCATCAGTTGTGGCGTGCAAGAGAGACGATTGCGCTGGTATGGACATGTGGTGAGAATGGATGAGGATAGCTGCGTGAAAAAGTGCCACACCCTAACAGTTGAGGGAACCTGTGGAAGAGGTAGGCCCAGGAAGACCTGGGCTGAGGTGGTGAGGCAAGACCTTCGTACATTGGGCCTCACCGAGGCGATGACTACTGACCGAGACCTTTGGAAATGTGCTGTGCGTGAGAAGACCCGGCAAGCCAAGTAAGATCGTTGCCAGTGCCCCTGGACTGGCTCTTGTGCGGGTGGCACATGAGATGCACCATTTTGAGCGTGGCCGTTACCAGTACCACCTGACTGGCTCCCGTAGGATTTTCGAGCGAGATCGTTGCCAGTGCCCCTGGACTGGCTTGTGCGGGTGGCACATAAAAGACACCATTTCGAGCGTGGCCGTTTTCGTGCGGGTGACACGTAAAAGCACCCACTACACTCTCTGAGTGGTTGGCGTTAGGAAGGGCATCCAGCTGTAGAAACTCTGCCAAATCAGACTGGAGCCTGGTGTTGCCATCCGGTTTCACCAGTCCTCAGTCAAATCGTCCAACCCATGCTAGCATGGATAGCGGACGTTAAACGATGATGATGATGTTGATGATGATGATGATGTTCTTTTATTCTTTTACTTGTTTCAGTCATTTGACTGTGGCCATGCTGTATCTATGTATTATATGAAAGCAAGCCTGCCAGAGGTGATTACTGAACAAGAACAGTCAACGTCGACTTACGACGGACAGCCGAAGACTATATGTATATATGAGGGTGTTGGTTGGCAAAATCATCAAAATGTTGAATGGAATGGATATTTTTCTTCCTCTCTTAGTTCGATCCCATTGCAATTTACTGCAAAAATCAGCTACTCGCACCAAGTATTGAGGTGATAAATCGTGGTATTATCAGTAAACTCATCACTAGAGGATGTTATTACTTTGGTAAGTTATTGATCTTTGTGTTATATGTGTACCGATTTCATAAATGCAGATGGCAGCTTTCAAACATTTTCTTCTTAGAAATTTGTTGATGGAAAATATTCTAACAGATATGCCATAGGCCGTTGTCAGCTTATGAAGCTATACTCCATTGGAAAATACTTAGGAGATGCCAAAAACAAAAACGTGAGCGTCAAAATCGCTACCGAGTGCACACCAAAGCTGCTATATGTTGCACTACATACCCTTTGAGTGAAGATTATAAGTATGTCATCACTCACGAATTTGAATGACCGAGAAACTATATTGCATGCCTCTAAAGAGACTGGCTTTATGCCATTAATTAATGACATGCTTGTTAATGATAATTCAGACAGCTTACTTTTACTGCTTAATTGGCTAATTGGACCATATTTAGATGGAGAGGAGCAGTCACCTGAGATTTTGATTGCTAGAAAAACTACTGACTTCTTCCATAAGACAGAAAGTTACTTTTTGTAAATGCGATTGGAGAACGTTACTGGGATTGGAGGTATATCGTGTTAAGTCTTTCAACATAATGACTGGGATCTGATTTGAGCCGGTTGTTTTCGACGAATCAAGATAATCTTATTTCTTTATTGCCCACAAGGGGCTCAACATAGAGTGGACAAACAGGGACAGACAAAGGGATTAAGTCGATTACATCGACTCCAGTGCGTAACTGGTACTTAATTTATCGACCCTGAAAGGATGAAAGGCAAAGTCGACCTCATCTGTAGGTTTAGACACATTCCTGACTGATATTCAAATGTAGGAATAGTAGTTGGCACGATTGAAAAACTCGGTAAGGAATGGAATTGGATGCAAAGTTCTAAGTAAACAGCATGGGATATCAAACTGCTTTTAGATCGAGACCCTGCCAAAAAGTGAACTTGTGCTCTGTAAAAGGTTTCGATTTCAGACAAATTAGTGTGTCGATCCTTAATATTGGTACAAGAGAAAAATACATTTGAATTTGTTTCGCCTCTGTTTTGGGATATACATACACGTGTGTGCATGTGCGTGTTTGTGTGTCTGTGTACGCGCGCGTTTACTAGAGATACAAGCACACGTAGAAATAAATAGGATGTAGCGATGCTGGTTATGTTTATCAATAATAGGATTTGGGGAAATACCTCAAGGTAGCCTTATTAGTAAATAGTAAATGCCTATACTATAGTGCCTCGTGTATGCAATAGAATGAGTTGGAAAATTTTCGAATAACAAGGATTACCCTTGTAATTAAAAGACAAAAATACTCCTTGGTGGTATTTAAAATAGCCAAAGACAAAAAACAAGGGAGATAACCTCAATAACATCAACTAATCTTCACATACACAAAAATATATTCATATATGTGTGTGTTTGTATGTGTGTGTGTGAGAGAGAGAGAGAGAGAGAGAGAGAGAGAGAGAGAGAGAGAGAGAGAGAGAAAGAGAGTACGCACATGCATGCTTGCGCATATTTATATATATACATATATATACGTAGGATATGCACACTAGCATACACAACTAAAATAAGAATATGTCCGAAGCGACAGCACTCAATGCCGAATGGTAGGATGTAATGTAATACAATCAAAAGCAAAGATTCGAAGATTACAGTTTCTTTCACGTTATTGTCATATTTACATAATCACGTCCACCTGGCCTTCGGTCTCTCACAGTTCCTTTTTCGATTCCAGAATATACAAGACGTTATTGAGAGAGTTCGGTGTATTTTGGGTATCTCAATGGAATCAGGAATCGGACTAAGTCAGTTATCCATCCAAAGTACTTGTTTTCTTTCTTTTTATCAGTAACTATGTCTAAGGGAAAATGTTAACAAGAAGAGAGAGCAAGAGAGAGAGAGAGGGAGAGAGAGAGAGAGAGAGAGAGAGAAAGAGAGAGAGAGAGAGAGAAAGAGAGAGAGAGAGAGAGAGCAGATTATTTAGGAAAAAAAAGGAGGAACAACCAAAGCAAAGAGTCAAGTATCAGAAGTTCGATGTTATATGTAAAGTGTTGAGTTACATCTACGCTAAAAAGGAACCAAAGTACGATTATCAGTGTGTTGTGAAGTTATCAGGGTAGTTTTGATTGTGATTTAAGGATGTATTTCCGTTCATGCGTGCATTTTCCTAGTATTTCTAATTTTGTGTTCAAGTAGATGTCTAGCTTCTAGGGTTAAAATATCAGCCTCTTCTCAGAAGTACATAAATTTAAGAAGGTTTTTTCTGCCGTTCCTTTATGGTATGGATCTCTCTGGTATTTTATTATTTTACACTGTTGCATGAGTCAATTTCTTTCAAAACCATATGTAGCTAGAGAGTTTTGTCGCGTGTCATTCTTTGATATTTTAAAAGTTGGGCAGGTATTCTAGTATCTAGAAAAGGGCAGTCTATGAAGCTCTCCCTGCAGAAATATTAATGATTACTCCATGGAGAGCTCTGGCAATGTCAGTAACGGTGTCTACTAAGCAGTTGAGTGTTTACACCCCAACTGAAGAAACTTTGTCAATCGGTGTTTGGAATAATCAAAGGGTAACTTAAGACATAATACTATAATCATTTGTCCAACTTCAGGAACAGCGAGACACTACTTTCGACTAAACTCTCCACTTACATCTGGGTTTTCAAATAATCAACCTCAAACAAGTGTGCAAAAGGTAAATTACTAGAAAGGTTTAAGCCATACAGGAACAGCAATAAAAACTACGATTTGTGCACTACTGAAAAAGGTTCGTATTAAAACCCCCCACAGTTATTAAATGCGTATCTGAACTCAAGACCAGAAATATTAGAAAAACGAAATGATCCCAAGATTATGACTGGGACCGTCTCAATAATTCCAGAATACATTAACGTGACTTTCACACTCCGACACCTGCTAAACGTAGATGTAAGAATATAATTTTGGCAACTCAACACTAAAGACTTAATGCCTACTAATATATGAATCATTGCTCCAGCATTTCTTTACAACTTAAAATATTCTTCAGATAAAATACTGTGCGTTTATTTCACCCCATTTGTCTTTACTAATTTCTTTTACCAGTCCATTAGCTTTTTATCCACCTGCTGTCTGCATATCTCTCTGCTTATCTTACTATGTTACTATGAAACGGTCAACTCCTATCGAACCACAATTACTATTCATCAGGTTAAGACAGTTTGTGTGAATAATTGATTTACTCCCCTACCAGAGTTCACTGAAATATCCAAAATGTACCAAACACTTTAAATAATTTCTTGTTTCTTCCGAAAAAAAAAAAAGTAGACACTGCATGAGAGACTGATGATGGTGGTCTGGATATGCAACAACGCATAATTACATGAAAGAAATTGTTGCCATCTCGAATTCTACATAAATATATGTGTGTGAGTGTCTGTGTGTGCACGCGCTTACATACATGTAGTTATATGTATTTGTATATGTATACAAATACATATAACTATATACATACATACATATATATATATATTCATATATGTGTGTGTGTGTGTGTGTTTGTGTGTGTATCTATCTATCTATATATATATATATATATATATATATATATATATATATATCTGAGGCGACTCCAGGTCATCAGCGTCACGTTTTTCCGCAAATGGCTTATTTTTTTATATCTAGCACTATGTCTTTCTCTATTTCTAAGTTAAAGGTAAAAATAAAGCAACCCTGAAAAGCACAACTGATTTTTACACACAAACGCACAGAATAACAGCAATCAAATAACGACAGTTGAGTCCGCAACAAACATCAGCGATCTGACTGTCGCTTGTACTCTTGACAAGAAATGCCAGTTAGTCTTTTACACCTGCCAGACACCTGTTGGGTAATTTTTCGTTCCTTTAAGAATATTGTAGAACGGAAACTTTTCATAGATTGGAATTTAAATTCTAATCTCTATAGAAATTCATTGTTTCAAGAAAACATTGAATTTGAATAACTTTTAATTTTTACGATTATAGATAACAACTCGGGCTGTAATCATGAGATGTCGGCGTCGTAATCAGTTTGTAAGGTTTGGTTCTTCGTTGATTGCCATTATGTAAAGATGAAAGAACAGTGATTGGAGATGTAAAGAAAATATTTATTTTTACCGTTGCATTTATATAAACCTTGCCTCGGCGGGCAGGTGATGAAATCGTAAAGCATGCGAAGTATAAAAATTAATTTCGGCCTGTATGTTCTTATTGTAGTAGTAAACCATAGAGAGATATATGATAATGTGCAGAGAAGAGAGAGTGAGTTAGTTAATGTGAGAGAGTGTTAGTCGCTGATTCTAAACTTCTTTCTTTTACCCTCTGGTCATTTGTCTGCCTGCTTGTGGCCATGAGTCTAGTGGTCGGTTCACTATAACTCATGTCAGCCCTCTCTCATCTCCTGAGTTATCACCAAGTGACTAACTGATTTTTGCGTGGGGGTTCTTGTTTTTATAACTATCCAGAAGGATAGACATATCGATGAGAACAATGGGCTTCATTGGTGGTACTGTGATATCTTAATTCTAGTTTTTGGTGGCTTATAAGAGGTTAGAAGGGTCAGGTGGTGAAGACATTAATTCGGCCTTGCTAAGGCATCTGGAAAATGTAAAACTGCTCTCACGGAAAAAACCCATTGTTCCACCGTGAGAAAAGTTCTGTTGAAGTGTTAATTTAAATTTGGCTATGGTTGATCGAATCCACTTCATATATATTCCTATATTAACTACTCATCTGTCAGTGTTTCTAGCACGCAGATGATTTCCTTGCAGATTATTCATTTTAACATAAATATGAGCAAGATCAAAAGAAGTTTTTTCGTTTGTTTTGCTCGTCTTGTATCACAATTTGTTCAAACCGATGACTAGTCAAAGAATGTGAGGTCGTATCAGATAATTATTATTTTCTTTTATGTGGAAACTGAGGGATGAAGCAAAGCGCAAGCTCGATTCGCAGGAACATAGCGTGTGTTATCGTAGCACTGACTATAATTACAGTATTTATGGTGGCTGATACCATAACACTGTCTGATGTCTATCTTAAATGTTAAAGTTTCTTTACGTTTGTTACGCAATCTCTGAAGATTTGATAATGTAATCAGCTTAGATTTTTCCTTATATAACAGATATTATTGTTAATAAAACACGTGTGTGATGACGTAGCTAAATACTTAATCAACAACTTCTTCAGTTATGTTTCCTCTCTGTTTGTTCACACACACACACACACATATACATACATAAGCACACACACACACATACATACATACATACATACATACATACATACATACATACATACACACGCATGAATTCAAGTGTCCATATATGTACAAACATATATTCACTGATAATCTCTACAACAACCGATCCCCGCCTCTTCTCCAGTTCACACTCACACAATCATACACTGCCTCACTGACTGCCAAGTTATATTTTATCACAGTTTCATTTTCTAATCGCGAAAACATACCACCAATTTTCACACACCATCACATTTGTTGACTTACACCCTCAAATCCTAAGACTTTCATAGTTTCACAACCATGTACATAAATATATATATAAAGGAATACAAAAAATGGGACAAGAACGCAAAACATCCAGACAGCTATATGATACAAAAAAGGTACAACAAAACATCCAGACATGATACAAAAAAGGGACAAGAAAATATATGGACGGGTCATTGGAAGTTTTCTTTCCTCAGTCGAGTTCCCGATTATCTTTGCAATTTCGGCTGGTTATACTCGAGATTGCCCCAATCTGGCCAGCCCCAAAGAAAAACTAGGCTAAGAGCACTAGATTCCTTGGAAGAAAGCAGCGAATGTATACGAAAACAAGGATGGAAAAAAACGGAGAAATGGTACACAAACACAAATGCAATTAACAGGACATAACAACAGGCGTCTTTCGACTAAGGACGAATTAAATTAAGCTGGCGTGTGTGGAAGTGAAGCCTTACGGCAGGGACATAAGAAATGACAGGCATGGGGAGGAATATAGATGTTGCACTGATGGTAGTCGAACCAAGAAAGAAAGGTCAGGCTTGGCCGAACACCGGTCACGTGGAGAGAGAGAGAGGAGAGAGGTTGAGGCAGAGGGACAGAAGAATTAGGGATGGACGAGAAAGAAAAGGGACAGAGTGAAGTGAAAGAGGAGGGAAGCTGAGAATGAAGCGAAAGTCAGGAAATGTGTGAGAAGGGGAACGAAAGAAAGAAGAGTGGAAAGAACGAAGTGTGAAGGGGCTGACAGAAAGAAAGAAAGAATGAAAAAATAAGAGAGTCGTACAAAATTTATATATATATATATATATATATATATATATATATATACATACATATGTACTTACATATAAGAGACCAAAGTGTACGTACGCCGCCATATGTATATAAAAAGGAATACAAAATATATATACATACACACTCATAATACGTGTGTGTGTGTGTGTGTGTGTGTGTGTGTGTGTGTGTGTGTGTATTATTATTTGACTGTCAAGTACTTAATGTAAATCATTTAATAAGCTAATTTGAGAGGGAACAAAACGACTAGTACTCTAATGGTATTTCAACCGTGTATCGTTTGTAACTGCGTACCAATTACACTACAGTGTGCTTGCTGTTTTATTCTAAACAATTTATAATCGTTTATATTCGCTGGGTAAATCTTTGTCATAACGAATCCTGGTTTCAGTTTTATATTTCACTCCGTTACACAATAATAAAATGCCTTCGTGCTTGGGTCTGAGTAACTGATGAATTTTAAGTGGAACAAGAAAAACATTTGTAGAGGTTGAAGTGTTGATTTATATAAGTAGCACATTTAATACTTGTAATCAGTAACGTAGTCACCTGACAGTTAGTTTTGGCCCTTTTGTTGCACCATATTAGTGTTCATGTTCAGCATACCAAAAAAAAAAAAAAGCATGTATTGGTCTGTTTCCCGAAGACTTGAAAAAGAGTAATATTGACATGAAGTGCAACCTCTCTTGGACTAATGACCGCAAATCTCATCACACTTCAAAGGTTATGCATTTGCAATACAAGATCAGGAGACTGCTACGAAATACATAATAAGCAAAAGAGACAGTGACATTCTTGAAGCTCCAGGATGCAACCGAAAATGTAGATTATGTAATATTTCTGTGAAAGATATCACACGTGTGCTTAGCAGCTGCCCAAAAGTGTCATCAAAGTAATACTTCCCTACGCGACACGACTTTGTCGCTAAAACAATATGCAATGATATTCAGGGGAAAAAAAAAGACTGTCCAAGAATATAGAGAATCCCCTTGTTAGTGAATATATACGCAACCATCAACACAAAGAATACTGGTGGAACGTTCTCATCAAAACATCAGTCGACTGTAAATATAACATGCCGGATATTGTTTTTTGGGGCAACAAGAAAAAGTATGTGCAGTCATAAAGGTCAGCTGTCCTGGTGATGTGAATATTTCTTTGAAAACCAAAGAGAAAGGGAATAGCTATAGACAACTGCTTCAAAGCCTTCAGCTTCCTTATCCAGATTATAAGATTCACAATTATAACAATAATAATTGGTGCCCTTTGGTTGTGCGAGTGACAATCTGGATAAGCTAGGGTTTTCAGGAAAAGAAATCAACCAACTAACTCGCACATTACAAATACAATCTGTAAGAGGAACAGTAAAAATATGCAAGACTTTTATCAAATTTAAAATGTGACATTGTTTTTGTTATCTACATTCCAACTATGGAGGTTCGTATCTCTGTTAGAAACCAGCTCCTTCATCAGAGGAAGAATTCGAATAATTAAACACACGCGTACGCACCCACGCACACGCGCGCACACGCACACATACACACGCATACGCACGCACACACACACACATGCATGTATATACAAATTTGAGTTCAGGAACTCGAGAGAGAGAGAGAGAGAGAGAGAGAGAGAGAGAGAGAATCTTTTGACAGATGATGCAGTGCATACCGCCTTTTTCTGTTCACTGGCTTTTCTCTGCCACTCATCAAAGAGAAAAAGTCATGTTGCGAACGAAGAATCACTTACTACCTTGGTAGCAAGATTGTTCCAGACTAAAATATGCTGGTGGAGAGCCTGCAACGCAAACCTGGAAGAACCAATATGAACTATGTTCGTTGATACTTGTAACTCTCTCCAGTCGTTAATGCCGGTTTTCCTAACACTGGCTGAAGAACACAGTGCCTGGTGGACGGAAACTTTGTCATGAGAGTCCAATAAAACGATTATCCGGTAGTCTACTGCAGAAGTAGGACACATCTTCTGCTCTCAGAATACCTTTGTACTATGAAAATAAAGACACTGGAAGCGGAGACAATGTAGATCTGGACACGCAACGTCACTAAAGGACCTAATATGGAAACTAAAAGAAAAAATGAAATATGAAATCGAATGGTCCATAAAAATATGCACACCCGTATAATACATTATCCGGAGGTTGTGACTTGCGCCTTGAAGAAGCATTGTATATCCTGTTGAGCCAAGAAATCCCAGTGGACAAACATAGTGAGAAAATTCCGAGACATTACCACCGATTGAAATATACATCTTCCCGATACCGCATAGAAGAATAACAATAATACAGTAAACTTTCTCCCCTCCTCTCCCCTCTCCTCATTCTTTCCTATCCTAACATACTAAAAATATCATAACACCCACATCGCTGTCTTAATATGTGTACATGGGGCTGTGTATATATGTATACATGTGTACTTGTGTGTATCTATCTATCTATCTATCTATCTATCTATCTATCTATCTATCTATCTATCTATCTATCTATCTATCTATCTATCTGTCACATAGCTGAAATATGCAGATGACATCAAGCTGTACCTCGAAATAAAAAGAACAGATCCTATGCGCTATAGATCTTTCCTGCAATCAGACCTGGATACAATGCAGCAATGGATCTCTGACTGGCAACTCAAGCTAGCTGTGGACAAGTGCGTCACCATACATTTTGGGAGGAAAAATCTAGCCTTTACATATTCCCTCAGCAACATCAATCTCAAGAAGTCTTCTAGCGGACATGATTTGGGCATTATTGTAAGCAACGATCTGCGTTGGACAAACCACATTGTCAAGAAGGCTGAGGGGGTGCTAGCATCACCCAGTAAGACATTTGTCAGCCGCTCTCCAGTTATCTATTTAAAACTGTATACGACAATGTTATGTCCACACTTGGAATTTGCATCACCAGTCTGGAACCCCTATCTTGTTCAGCATATAAATCTCCTGGAAACTGTTCAGAAACGTACAACAAAACGAACACCCGCCGTTAGACATCTACCATACTCT
>NC_142932.1:99369008-99481508 GCF_046866305.1 Octopus bimaculoides | reverse complement strand
TGTGGAGGTGATCGATATACTCAGAACACTTAGCCAAATTCTGTATACTTTACATCTTCATATTCTGATTAAAATTTCCACAGGGTCGATTTTGTCTTTCATTACTCTTTGGTTGACAAAACAGTTAGGTACCAGTCATATATTGAGTAGATTCAGTTTATCATATCTATTCTGTACAAATATTGGGCTAGTGGATCAGAAAAGAATCAATATTTTGCCTTGAATATTGACGAGTATTGTTATACTTCTCTGTCACTGTCACTCATAAGAAATCTCCTCTCTCTCTCTCTCTCTCTCTCTCTCTCTCTCTCTCTCTTTCTATATATATATATATATATATATATATATATATATATATATATATATATATATATATATATATATATATATATATATAGGAAAAATACTTTACTTAAGATAAGTTCAGTCTGTCTTTTGTTCTGCGGTACTTGCCTCTATCTGAATAAATATTTCCGCTGCTCTACGTCTGTTGCTCGACGTTCTACCGTAGAGCGAGCAGAAATCTCTGAATTAGCTAAAAACAACGGGGCAATTTCAATTCCAATAGTACAATACTTTATAAGAACATAAAGTATAACGTTAATTGGCCTATTATAACTTCAACCGAACCTTGCTAATGCAATGGACGAGTCTGCAAACTTTGCGTGAGGCCAAAGAAATTCTATTAGCCAATGCGAAATAATTATAAACTATATTTCTTTACCCCACCATTTACTCTTTCAATTTTTCTTCCGGTTTCTTCCTGCTCTCTCTCCATTGGATTTGTTTTTTTTATTTTTTGACTACCCTTAATAACTACTAAGTTAAGAAAAGAGATTCATACTTTGCCATATTTGTACCACTAGAAATTCCTAATCTATTTCCTTACTATTTACTTGCTTCTTTATGAAACACCTTCGGCTGTCAAACTTGACCTTTTCGCAATTCTCTCTAAATTACTAGCATATAGACTCTAGCGGAATGACTCATCGACATGACTACTTCACTTACAATATGGAAAACTGCCGAATACTACGTGCTTTTCGGATGCTTTCTAAAACATAATAATATGAATGCACCTTTTCAAATGGCATGAAGAATCTACTCAATTGTATCTAGTCCCGAAATCCAGAAGAAACAGATTAAAAAACTGAAATGTATATTACTCAAAAGACAATAATACCTCGTGGCTTTAATCATTAACAGAATAGAATAGAACCACCTAAGAATTATGAAAAGTAAAAAAATACCCCTGACACAATATCTTGCTTTATATATCAACACACAATCCAAGAAACAAGGAAAAGTACAACATCATCCATGAGAGTATTCCATTTTTCGATGAATAATCCAGGAATGAAAAAAAACACTCAAAACACGCAAAGTTAGACATAGTATTTAGAAAGTTATTTTCTAGCACCAATTTACACTCCAATAGTCCAAAAATGTAACCGTTTTAACTGTGGAATCTCCATCAACCTCATTGAGAGCTTGACATATGAATTTAAATAAGGTCCAATATTTACCATAAAACGTCATTTCACTTGTGCATCAAGAAATTTCATTTATGTATTATCAAATGCAATGGTTGTGAGAAAGACTATACAGAACAAATATAATTAACTCTGATACACAGAATGACCGTTTACCGTCAACAGATACGACACTCCAGTACCATGAAAATACATTTGGATCTTTATCCAACAAACAGACATCTCAAATTTTCCCTTTATATCAATGTATCGGGAGCACATCAGTTCAATTCTGATTCAGGAAAAAAACATCTTTGTTAAGAAATATTAACCAAAATAAATACTGTATAATAAAATGAAAGAATGAGAAAACACTGTATTTTCGACTCAAATAAACAACTAAAACCAACAAAAATAATAAAAATAAATGAAAAGTAGGGGCAACGGGCTCCTTTCGGGATACGAAACCCTAACATCAACCAACTGTGTAATTACATTTTCGAACTTCTTTGCTGCCGTCTTGCTAGTATTGGTTAATTGAACTATGTTTTTGCTTAAAATCGGAGTCTGAGGGGGGAAAAAGGAAAACAAGTGATGTTATTAAGCATTCAGTCGACCGAAACATTAGAAAATAAGTGACGTCTTAAACGAGTCAGCCAACCAGAACGTTAGGCTACTGTCAGACAAAAATAAGCGGCGTTTTTGAGTAAGTATCGAATCAGAACTTGAGCCTATGATTTGAAACCAACAAATACAAGGCAGTATCAGCTTGAAACATCGTTCAAGTTTCCCTTTTGAAATAGTATAGCAAACAACGAGCAATTCTATTTCATAGAACTCGATAGAGCTTTAAAAAAAAAAAGGTTTTCCTTATATTTTTAAATTTTCATCAAGGCGGTGCCCCAGCATGACCACAGTCTATTGACTGAAACAAACAAATAAATTTAAAAAATCTAATTGCTAACATAATTTATTGCTACGAATCTTTTCAAATTTCTCGTATTGTTGCTACGAAATTTATCGAAGATTTGAACTTTCATAATTTGATATTTGTGTGAAATTTATTGAACACTTGAATTCTCATCATATAATTTTGTTATGAAATCTATTGAACATTTGATTTTTGAGCATGTTTTATTGCTATGGAACTTTTTCTTAGGCATTTTCCTTTAATTTTTTCGCTTTAGTTTAATCATTTTTATTTACCAATGAGAAACAAAAAGAAAAACGGTTGAAACTAATATGGTATTTTAATAATTAAAAATTTTTTAAACTAAAATTTGCTTTAGGGCCCAAAAGGAATTGACAAAAGAATAGTAGTGCAAGAGTTTTAAAAGCTGGAGGAAGCAAGGAGGAAGATTAAGGCAAGGAGAGGAAGGATATAAGCGGCGTAGGAAGTGGTACAGAGGTAGAGAGGAAATACAAGACAGGGAGAGGGAGAAGGATTTCTATGACGTATGAGGGAAGGAAAAGAGGTTGAATAGGTGAAACGGAGAGGCGGGAAAAAGGTAAAGGCCAAATGAATGTGGTAAAAGGAAGCACCACTGGTGTTTGGGAATCTCACTTAGCAGGCTTTAAATCAATTAGGAATAATAGCTGGCTATACAAAGAGACAAGAAGAGACAAGCAAAGAACTAAAAAAATAGGGAGTGGCAGAAGTGAAAGGAAGCACCACTGGAGGTCGGGAATCTCACCAAGCAGACTTTCAGTCAATTAGGAATAGTAGCTGACTATACGGAGAAACAAAAAGTTACAAGCAATTAATTAAAGGAATAGGGGTGGGGATAGAGGAGGAGAAAGATATGCTGAGACAAGGAGAAAGGTACAAGGAGAATAAAAAACAAAATGCCGCAAGCAAAGCTTTGTAATAAGTAAGTACTTAACAATAATTAGGAGAAATGCTAATGGGCAAATGTGGAATAAAATTTGTGTCTGCATGAGTAGATTACGTCAGAAAGCCTATTGAATAACAAGGGGTTGCGCTGGCGAGGGATAGCGAGTGATTCCCTGCAACACAACTTACAAATACGGTGGTTAGTATTGTACAGGGAAACGGGGAAACCCCACAAACAACAAACCAGATAGGATATAGAGAATATTCTGGGACTTGAGGTGGTGTATGTATGCAACTAGAAAGGTAGAGAGTCTATATATATATATATATATATATATATATATATATATATATATATATATATATATATATATAAACAATATATGAGTATATGCATATATATGTACATGTATGTATATACGTTCATCTACATGTACATATAGATACATAACTGGGTACATGACGTGGCAAAAGAACAAGGACAAAATGGTAAACAAGGTGCAACAAACAAGCAGGACACATAGAAACATCCCCTTCATCAGCTGCCACCATTAAAACTCCGGCGTTTCGAAGAATTAAGGCAGTACGCATCGTTAAAATGGTTCTTCCCACGAACACAAATTAAATTGTTTTCGTGGAGGGTAGTGGAGGACGGAAAACAAGACAGGAAAACGAAACGGTGAAATAAACAAACAAAAAGGCTGTACAGCCAGACGTGAAGTGTGTATGTCTTGAATGCTGTGAAGCACGTACAGAAGGGGCAAAGAAGTTCGTGCGAGCTTGGTGATTCCAAGAACGAAAAGAAATAGCAGCCGGACACACGTGACCAAGGCTGTGTGAAGAGAAAGAGTAGCAGAGGGAAAAGGAGGGGAGGAATTAGAATAAAAGTGAGCAACGAAAGGTAGAGAGAGAGAGAGAGAGATAGTAGTAGTAACGGTGAGAGGCGAAGGACGAGTAACAAGAGATAGATAGATAGAGAGAGAGAGAGAGAGAGAGAGAGAGAGAGATAGAGAAGTAGTGACAGGTAGAGGCGAAGAACAGTAGAGGGAAGAATGAGAGGGGGAGATATAAATAGAGAGAGTCGCGTTAGAAAAATAATTAAAACTTACTGTATAAAGGTAACGCGTGCGTTCTGTCGTGATACAAACAATATATGAGTATATGCATATATATGTACATGTATGTATATACGTTCATCTACATGTACGCTGCCGTTTACAAGATGTAAAAGAATAAACAAGTATATATTTATTAGATAGGTATAGCTACATTTCCATGAGTTTAAGTTTCTCACCCAATTGCACATTTTTTAGATAGGTATGATAAAAGTAAAGAATTTCTTTCGAATTACACCTATCTGAAGATTGCCCCATTTAACATACAACTTAAAATTAGTTAAATGAAGTGATATTTATCTATCGTATTATAATAATCATTCACTCTACACAACATATTGTGTATTCTCATTTTCGTTCATGAGGTGTGCGAGCGAGCGTGCGTGCGCGTGTGAGCGTGCACGTTTCTGTCTATTTCACCAGAGAAGTTTACTGTCACTGCTAAGGTTTCACATGAAAAGGATGGAACCAGTACTTCTTGTATGTACAATTGTATTATTTTACCACGTTGCCAGGTCCCATCATTGACAATAAACAACATTTGGCGATTTGTTGTCAGAAATAGTGAAGCTTCGTACAGTGTATTCTTTATACTGAATGAAGTTGACATTTCCCTATCAGTAAAAGTATACGAGGGGAAGTCGAAAATGATTCCCACTTCCGCCAAAACTTTCTTTAATTTAGCTGCACTGCCTTCAGCACTTGCCTGTTAAAACGTAGTACTCTAGTGGCTATATGACCGAGGTTTCACCTTGATGTCTCTCCGGTGTTTTTTATTGTATTACAGAATAAACATGGCCGGTCTGCTGGCAGTGTGCACCAAGGAAGAACAGATTAGTGATCCAGTTTCTCTGGTCTGAAGGTGTATCAGGGGCTGTAATTCATTGCAAACTTTCAGTACAATACGAGGACAGCGCTCTATCGCGTAGAAGTGTGTATGAGTGGATCGAGAAGTTTAAAAATGGCCGAACAAGAGTGAAGCACAAAGATGGGGCGCTGGACATCCATCAACTTCCACCACTGACGTGAAGATTCAACAAGCTCGAGAAATGGTTCTAGCGAATCGACGAGTGACCATCAATGATGTGGCATGTTCCCTTCAAATTAGTCATGGTTCTTCGTGCGAAACCATGCATGACAGGCTTCACTTCAGTAAAGCTACAGCGTTAAAGGTGAAACTTTTTTGGAGAAAATTATCACAAAAGATGAAACTTCTGTCCATCACTTTGAGTCAGAATACAAAAGGCAGAATATGGAGTGGAAACACCCGGAATCGTCAACCAAACAAAATTCAAGACTCAACCTTCTGCTGAAAAAGTGAAGCTAATCGTTTTGTGGAACGCAAAAGGACCTATACTGAAATATTACCTAGAGGACTACAGCTATCAGTGTAGGCTACAGTAAAACGCTAGCCAAGAAACTGAAACCAACAACTCATATCAAACGCAGAAGTCTATTACTAAAGCAAGTGTTACTGTTGGCAACAATACGCGTCTACATACGGCCGCCACACTGCTGAAACTATTGAAAAATTGGGTTTCGAGTTGCTGGAAGATCCTTCATACAGTCCGGATCTCGTCCCTTCTGACTATCACTTCATTGGACTACTCGAACATCCTTTACAAGGTCATCAATTTGCTGTTGATGATGTGCAGGAAGCAGTGGAGCAGTGCATAAATGACTGTACGAACAGTTGAAAACTTTCTTCTCCGACGGAATAAGCAAGTTTGTGGACCACTGCAAGAAGTGCATCGAAAAGCAAGGAGTCGCTGTTGAAAAATGCTGCAATTGTTCAGCCCCTGATTTTGTTTTGATGAATTATAGAATTAAAAGTCTGTATAATTTTTTACTTAACCCTCGTATAATGTACGAGCATTCACATAGCGTTTTGTTGTTTAGTAAAATGGTTTACTTTTTAAAATATTTATTGTTTTATGCAAGGCAAAGGATAACAGTTCGAATCCACTTAATGTTTAGTATCTGTACAGTATTTTTTACTTCCCATCATTAAACCCTGTGCATTAATCTTAATTTCAAGCATAGAGCAAGTTCAATTTTAAAATTTAGCACTCTTCTATATTAAACTTCTACCTTATACTTGTTTTAGTCATAAGACTGCGGTCATGCTGGGGCATTGCCTTGAAGAATTTTCTTTTTAGTCAAAGGAATCGAACCCAGTACTTATTCTTTTAAAAGCCTGGTACTTATTCTATCGGAGCATTTTGCTGAACCGCTAGGTTACGGGGACGTGAACAATCCGATACCGGTTGTCAAGCAGTGAGGGTGGGGACAAACATAGACATAAATACACAAAGACACACACACACACACTATGACTGTGACTTACTTTCAGGTGTTTTTTTTACACCAGGCGCAGAGAGAATATATTCTCTTTCGCCTAAAAACCGCAACCGACCCACGAACTAACAACACACATATCTTGTGTATGTGTTCGATTTTGTTTATATACCTCATTGTGGAGGCGCAATGGCCCAGTGGTTAGGGCAGCGGACTCGCGGTCATAGGATCGCGGTTTCGATTCCCAGACCGAGCGTTGTGAGTGGAGTGTTTATTGAGCGAAAACACCTAAAAGCTCCACGAGGCTCCGTTAGGGGATGGTGGCGAACCCTGCTGTAATCTTTCACCACAACTTTCTCTGACTCTTACTTCCTGTTTCTGTTGTGCCTGTAATTCAAAGGATCAGCCTTGTCACACTGTGTCACGCTGAATATCCCCGAAAACTACGTTAAGGGTACACGTGTCTGTGGAGTGCTCAGCCACATGCACGTTAATTTCACGAGCAGACTGTTCAGTTGATCGGATCAACTGGAACCCTCGACGTCGTAAGCGACGGAGTGCCAACACAACATATACCTCATGCTGCTTCTAATTCATATTTGAATTTTTTCCATGGCATGAAACGTTGGGACATGCCGGCAGATGGTTTTTAAACCATTTAGCATATAGTCATAGTCGGCGATATGGCTTGCAGCAGGCCTTGATTAGTACACGGCATTGATAGGTCAAAACAATGACGAAACATTGATGTCTGTCACTCCGAGAATGGGACCTGATGTAAATTTCTCGCTTTTGACTATGACTTATCTTTGGTGTTTTTTTACGCCAAGCGCAGAAAGAATATATTCTCTTACGCCTAAAAACCGCCGCCGACACATGAACTAACAACATATACCTTGTGTATGTGTGTTCGATTTTGTTCATATACATACCACGAGCTGCTTCTAATTCATATTTGACTATATATATATATATATATATATATATATATATATATATATATATGATGAACTTCTTTCAGTTTCCGTCAACGAATTTGAAATCCACTCACAAGGCTTTGGTCGGTTCGAGACTAGAGTCGACACTTGCCCAAAATGTCATGCAGTGGAACTGAATCCAGAGCCATGTGGTTTGGAAGCAAACTTCTCAACTGCAGAACCATGCCTGCGCGTATTTGTTGCTTCTTTTTCCCTATATTTCACATTTCAATTTTTTTTACAGTATGTCCCAGAAAGATTTACCCATGTTTAAGACTCTTCCTAAAGTATATTGGTTCAGGTAATAGTATCTACATTTTACATAAAGATTTGCGTACGTGTTCATGTGTCTATTGTTTCGTTCGTTTATAACAGGTTTGTAAACAAATATGGCGTCAAAAGCAAAACGTGACCAGATTGTTGCATTGAAAACAGCAAGAGTGAGCAACAAGGACATAACAAAACAATTGAATGTGTCCCTTAAAACAGTGTTCGATACCAGGAAACGATATATGGCGCCCGCTATTACATCTAGCAAGCCAATTCCTGGTAGGAAACAATCAATTCGTACCAAATAAACTGTTGAAGCTGTGAAGAAGCAAGTGAACCGAAATCCCCGCAAACGTGCAAGAAAAACTGCAAAAGCTCTTGATATTTCGAAATCGTCAATGCACAGGATTTTTAAAGTGGATTTAGAGCTAACTGCATACAAGAAACAATCCCAGCAGTTAATTTCAACAGCTTCCAAGAGGAAAAGGCTCGACAGGGGAAAACCATGTTAGCTGAGATGATGCGTACCACTAACAAAGTGTTGATCTGGTCCAATAAGAAGATCTTCACCGTGGAGGCAGTTACCAACAGGCAGAATGACTGGAGATTTGCCCGAAGGTAGCAGGAGTCATTTTTGCTGTCAGAAGCCAGCTTCATTCATGGTGTGGGCCGCAGTTGCATCTGATGGGTCCAAGTTTCCCTTGATCTTCATCGATGCTGGCGTCAAGGTCAACAGTGAAGTTTATGTGGAAATGTTGGATGAGAAAGTGTTACCCAGGGTCACAGAAACCTTTGGTGACCGTTACATCTTCACTCAAGACAGGGCTCCGGCCCACATATCCAATTTGACACAGAAGTGGTACAAAGAGCATTTCAGCAGTTTTTGGGATAAGATGATATTGTCCCTCTCAAATCCAGACATCAATCCCATGGATTTTGCGATCTCGTCCATCTTAGAGAGTGATGTTTCTGCTCACTCCTATTCAAATGTGTCAGATCTGAAGAAAGCCCTTCTGCCTTCGTGGATCAAGTTGGATAAATAGGTGGTACGGCGCTCATGCAACTCAATGATCACTAGTTTTCAGGCTATGGCCAAGGCGAAAGGTGGTCATTTTGAAAAGTAATTACTGCAATGGATTGACAATTTACATCAGAACGTGTGTGCCAAATTTCATTATCCTACCTTAAGTTTATTTTGAAATTAAGAACTATCAGTGGGTAAATCTTTCTGGGATACCCTGTATATCTCATCGATACAGCTCATGAGCAACTGGTAAATTTAAGTAAAATGTTGACTTTTTCAAATTACGTTTAGTAGAAAAAATATAATATAATACGGATGCGATCAGAGATACTTTCATAGATGTATTTATTTACTTACATATTTAACCCCGTTACTCTCTATGAAGCACAGCCCATCGACGATTTCTCTCCACTGTTCTCGACTCTTGTTCTCTTTTTTGTTTCTCTCTAGTTGGATCCCTACTTTTTCAGCTTTCCTTTCGAATTTTGCTGCACAGCGTCATGTTTCTTTGAAGAAAGACCCTCTATTCTTACGTCTTGTTGATTATGAATTGTTATCGATGTTTTTTGTCCTAGATAGCCCTACTGAAACCCATTTTTATCTCTAGGAAGAAATGGTCCATATTAGTCTGTTTTCTATCCTTTTTCCTGTCTAACATAGCAGACCCTACAGAAAGCTTAAGCTCTGCTGGTATAGCTCTGTGGGTCTTTGGCACATAAACAACCACACAACATCAAGGACTGAATCTAGTTGTGGTGAGGACGTATCTAGTGGTTCTAAGTATTTTTCACCTGGACAATTCATTCAAGCTGGGAGATTTTGGTTACGAGGGATGAAATCAAAATCTGTTTGTGCACTAGGAGTATCGTACCACGCAGCATGGCCCCATCATGGACGGACAGCATAAAGCTATTTATTGTCGGAAATAGTAACAAACTAGCTCATGCTTTCAACTCCTTATTCAGAGTGATGTCTAGCTTTCATTGTCATAATTAGAGGATTTTGTTAAGCCTGCAGAATCGTTAGTACGTCCGACAAACTGCCTAGCAGCATTTTGTCCGTCTTTATGTTCTGAGTTCAAATTCTGCCGAGGTTGACCTTGCCTTTCATCCTCTCGGGGTCGTTAAAATAGGTACCAGTTGACCAATGGGGTCGATGTAACCGACTTATACCTCCCCTGAAGTTACTGACCTTGTGCCGAAATTTGAAACCATTATTATAGTATTTTATGGATGTATTATCATCTTTCTTTTCTTACTGTTTAATAACATTATTTACTTTTGGTATGGAATGAAGAATTAACCAAGTTAATTCTAACAGCACTTCTATTTCATTTTATTTTCCCAATACATAACTTTGAAAAACTGACTTAAATTCTATGTGTACCGATGGGATATAAAGATATCAAAGCGTGCAACTACAGAGATTGGGGTTGGAGAGAAGAAACAATATAGAAGAGAATGTGTAAATTTGATTAGATTTGAACCTACACATTATGCTTTACATTGAAGCTTCAACAGGTGGTGGGAGGAAATATCCTTCTGGAAAAATACAACATACTAAACTTTAACCGGATTACAATTTTCATCCTATGCTTTGTATTAAATAGTAAAAAAATTACATCTACTGCGAAAATATAAAAAAAGCATAAACAATTCAACTAAACAGCAGAAAACGAAAGATGATACGCTATGCAAATGATGGCAAATCCAATATAATATTTTCCACACAGACATATGTGTGTACAAATGTGTAACGTTTCGTGTTTATAAGCGTCTAAGATGATATAATGGTAGATGTCATAGCATGTGCATTGGTGTTTCTGCATATCTACCCCCCCCCCCCCCGCAACACACACACACACAACCTTCCTTTATGCAATGTATCGAGTACCCGTATGTATTATATATTAAAAAAAAATTATACACGATCCCATGCCATTTTACACGCTCATTGTATATACACGCACAATCACACATATATACTGTGTGTGTGTGTGTGAGAGAGAGAGAGAGAGGGGGGGGGGAGAGAGAGAGAGAGAAGACAGAGATAGACAGAGACAGAGAGAGGGAGTACGTACGTATGTATGTATGTATGTATGTATGCGTGTATGTATTTTGATCGTTCGCTAATCGCTGATCTTTTAATTTTTCCTGTTTCTCAGTTATTTTCACTTTTGCGCATTAAATATTTTCTAAATACCGTGTGTCCTTTAGTCTTATTTTATTTTCTTTGTTTTTGGCAAAAACAAAATCCCCGTGAATTAGGCATTTATTCTGATTTATTTGTCTCAAATGGGTTTTATGAAATACATCTTTACATCTTTCTAAGTAAGAAATGTCAACATGGCAGTTGTTTTAAGCGGCCTATAACTAAGGAAACAGGGAATACCATCATCACAACCATCATTATCAACATCATCATCAACAACAACAACAACACAATGAATAATAATAATGATAATCGCTTTATTTGCAACAAAATGATGGGAAAATACAAGGACAAATTACAAAAATAGTGGAACAGGGTTTACGCAGAATCGATTTGGTAAAAAGGAAAAATTCCCGGTGTATTATTTGATCGGATAAGATGTGACATTTAATCTCAATACTATCAGCTTCAGTTTAAATATATCAAAAGGGATTTTTTTTACTGACAATAACTGGAAATTTGGAATAATCGCTACCGTATACATTATTTCATGTGAGAGTAAGATGGGTGTACTTGAGTGATGATTCGTTATAAATTTGACAAGTGTTTAAACATGCACACACATTATAAGAGATAGAAGAGATTAACTGGAAGAATGGTGGTAAGATAAACTCTTGAGATATTTAACACATATACGATAAGATGTCATATGTGTAATAAAACGAGTTGAAAAACTTCGATCAAGTGAGATCATCCAATTAGTTAGTAGATATTTCAAAACGGGGGCACCAGTTTTCATTTATGTTTTATGTAGTGTTTTTGGTACCGAAAGACTTTCAAACTTCGTATACTTATCTATTTTGTGTTATAGAACAGAAAAAAAATTTTGTATTCGAATTTATTTCATGTAAAAAATTGTCTTATTTCGATAATTTCTACTAATCACTGACGTCTATTCAGTTGAAAACAGTTAGCGCTGTAACGGTGTATATCGTATTAATCCCCTAACCCTAACCCTAACTAGACTGTTAACCCTAACCCTAACCCTAATCCTAACCCTAAAACTAACCCTAACTCTAGAATCTGAACTCTAAAATTGTTACACACATAGATACGCACAGCGTAATTTATTATATAAACAATATATGCGTATAAATTACGATTAAACCGGATGAAATATGTCACAGGGAAGAACATTTTTATGACCGCCCAGCAGTAACTCTATTCAGCTGAATAGACGTCAGTGATTGGTTGAAATTACAGAAATACGACAACTTTAACATGGAATAACTTGCGATGTACGTTTTTTTGTTAAGAAGACTAAGAGTAAAAGGTGTTTTATATGACACATTCTACCAGTGTCCCAAGTTTCAAAGTGTTTCGTTAGTGTTTCGTTAAGAAAATACTGGTGCCCCCGTTTTGAAATAGATCCAACTCCCTCAATAAAGTCGCACGAAGCACCTTTGAATGAAGTATATTCGTGTAAAGTCATATAACACGTTCGAGTACACTCGGACGTGTGAGGCCCTTTCGTTGCAGAAATCATCTCGGGAGAAAATGTTCCTCCTAGACAAGGTGTGTAAAAACATATAGGGTGGTGTTCGACGTCACTGGATGGTAGGTCGTATGCGTTTCTGATTTCTTTCACGTTATCAATTACGAACACCAAATCTGCCTTTCATACGCCGAAAAGAACAACCAAAGAAGATAACTAAGGAAACATAAACCGAGTGAAATTTTGGAAAAGACGAAGTGAATGAATCCAATTACCCGTACATTTTACATACATTTTAATTGCAATAGCAGTGATAATTCAAACATAAAACTAGGTTACATTAACCCTTTTTTCATCAATTCCCACCCTTTATTTAGCCAAGAAATTGACTCCCTTTTACCTCATATTTTCTGTAGCCCCATCACTTGACTGTTCAATTTCAATGTGTGTGTCTACGAGAAATAACTGATGTGACTAACGAAATACTGGTTCGAGTTAAAACTCTACTTTCATTTATAAATTCCTCTTCTTTCTCTAAGAAAAAATTCTCTTTCTAAGTTTTATTCTCTTCTATTATGGGTAATAATTCTAGCTTAACCTTTCCCCCGCCCAGACCCATACCAGTGGAGAGCTTCACTATCCTCAGTAAAAATATATCTGCTGCCTTTACCGCTTTCCAAACCCTTCCAACACCAGCAGTTTGTTCGACTGTCCCTTGTTTTGAATGCTGCAAGGTATTTGGAGGTAAATTAGTGATTAGATACAAAGAAAATTATGTATGACTACTCTTAGTCGTTACATTTACGAAGAAACATTTAAGTGTCCTAAGAATATTAAAGGCCAGAGGTAAATAGTTGTGGAGATCGCTAGCATCTGAATCTGTCCAATAGAAATTGCTGGCATGCGAATCTGTCCAATAGAATCGAATGGAAAGTTGTAGATCTCTCTAGAATGTTCTAAAGGCTTACCGCTATACAAGCAGAGGTGGTAGAGGGCGTTTCTCCTTTTGCCATTGTCTTTTCATGTTATACACTGTTTGAGCGACAGATAATAAACCTGTCTGGAGTATCACTGTGTTCTTTGCAAGTGAACGAGAGAAGCACAACAAATTGGCGTCGCCGATAGGATAAGAAAGACTGTCCTTGCCGAGTGGACTTTTTATCTTGACGTTGATAATACAATTATTTGAAAGGTAAACAACCAGTTTTGCCCATAAGCTTCTGTCTTCTGTATTTCTAGTATCAGTTAAATTATTGTTTTGTCAAGAGTTTTACGGAATATGATATGTTATTTTATCTAATATAGTTAGAGTTTTACTGCAAGTTTATTTTTACCTTGACAACCATGGCGGAACAAACCGGCGTGCTGACGAAGTTGCTCACACAATTTCAACTTCAGAGGGAACAAATGGAGGTACAAGCACAGCAGCACAGAGAAGCTGTGGAAGCTTTGAGAAGGCTGATTCAAGTTCAAATTTCTGAAAAGGATTCCTATTCAAGTTCCCGTCTTCCAACTTCTTCAACTGCTATCCCACCATTTGCTGCTTTTGATTCAACATCAGAACTGTGGCTTGATTACTGGTCAAAATTCTGAACTTTTGCTATGGCTAACGCCGTGCCTGACCAGCACAAGGCTCAAGTTTTCTTGACGAGTCAAACCGCTACCATCTATAAACAACTGGCTAATATGGCTACTCAACAGAATCCGCCCAAGGGTATTAACGAGCTGACGATGGAGGAAATTGTCAACTTTATGAAAGAACAATTCGACCCAAAACGTTTCATTGTGAGAGAACGTTTCAATTTCTGGAGTGATATGCAACGGAAGCCAGGCGAAACTCGCCATGAGCTGGCAGGGCGTATACGTCAAGATGGTGTTACCTTTGACATTCCGTCAATCACAGACCCTCAAGTTGAAGCTCTTAGACAGAGATTCATATGTTCTGTCAACAATGAAACTGTCTTGAAGGCTCTTTTCAAGATTAAGGACATAGAGCTGGACTTTTACCGTGCTGTCCAAGTCGCGATTGAGACCGAGGACGCGGCAAAGGTTGCCAAGGAAACTGTTTACGGTTCCAAGACCAAGTTTGTCAACAAAGCCAAACAAAAACAGAACAAGGACCAACGAAAATACCATCAGCAGTCTAATTCCACAGACCCTGTGTTGAAATGTTACCAATGTGTAAAGGCCCATTAAGTGACAGACTGCTCCTACAAAGAATTCAAATGCGACTTTCGTGTCAAGAAAGGACATTTGGAAGCTGTGTGTAAGAAGCAACGAGAGCAACGGGAACAGCGTTCCCAACTTTCCGTGGAGAGAATCATGAAAGTAGAGCTTGTCAAAACAATCCTCGGTGAAGTTTCCGGCGATACTTCCAGGTTAGTTGTACCAATCACAATCCAGAACCGTCAATTCACGATGAAACTGGACACTGCAACTACAGGAAATTTCGTTTCTTTACTGGTCTGGAAACAACTAGGAAAACTGAAGCTGGATGATGTCAGACTTCGCTACGAGTCTGCCAGCAAGCACGACCTGCCCGTGCTGGGAACTTTTATGGGCCAAACCAAGGATCCAATGACTGGTAAACAAAACTCAATTCCTTACATAGTCATCAAGATCCCTGACCTGAATTTGCTGGGACGAAACTCTATCCAGACACTTGGAATCTCTGAGGACAATGCTCTTGGACTGAGATGCATAGAAGTTCAAGACAAGAGTGAGGTTGCAAGAGGATTGTATCCTAAGACCTCTAACGAGACTTATACTTCCCTGCAACGACATTGCCACAATCTCTGTAACGAGTTCCCAGATTTTTCAAAGAAGAATTGGAATGTTTTAAGTATTTCAAACTGGAAGCGAAGTTCAAGTCTGATGCAAAGCCGGTTTTTCACAAGGCACGACTGGTTCCTTTCGCTCTTCGTGATGACCTGGTCAAAGCTTACGAAGAAGGCATGCCAAAGGAGTCTGGTAGCAAGTCCAGTTCAACGAATACGGAACGCCAGTGGTACAGATTCGCAAGGCACATAGTCTGGACACCCCGAAGCCCAAGTTGCGGATTTGTGGTAACCACTCAGCTAGCCTCAACGATCAACTAGAGGAACACCGTCATCCAATGCCGCTCCCAGCGGAACTGATGCAGAAGCTGGGAGGTGGATAGGGTTACACGAAGATTGACCTTGCTGATGCCTACAACCAGATCAAGCTGGCACCAGAGAGTCAATGAAGGCTAGCCTTCAGCACTCACTGTGGAGTACTCCTGCAGCAACAACTCCCATCTGGAATCAAGTCAGTGCCTGGTTATTTTCAGATCATGGAAGTCCTAACCAGTGAGCTGCCTGGAGTTGCCGTCTGCCAAGATGCGGGCAAAATGCCAATGACCACTTGAGCGACCTGAGGCTTTTGCTCTCTCGTCTGAACGACAATGGACTCAGATGCCGTCGAGAAAATGCCTGTTCGCACAACCCAGGGATCCAAGGTCGAGGTAGTCATGAAGTCATGAAGTTATGAAGATGCCACCTCCTACGGACGTCTTAAGCTTAAAGTCTTTCTTGGGTTCGGTTCAGTTCTACGGGAAGTTCATCTCAAACCTGGCCACTATGACCGAGCCACTTCACCGCTTAACCAAGTGGGGAACACGCAGCGTTTGAACAGTTGAAAAATGTATTATCCTCAGATCAAGTCCTTGTACATTTCGATCCAGACAAGCCACTAGGACTGGCTTGTGACGCGTCAAACTTTGGAATTGGAGCAATCCCGTTTCATCGCTATCCGGATGGAAGCGAGAGCCCAACTGCCAATGTGTCCAAGACTCTCACGTCTACAGAAAGAAACTACAGCAAAATCCACAAGAAAGCCCTAGCCATTATTTTTGGCTTGCGGAAATTCTACCAGTATCTGTACAGACGTCAGTCCATCTGGTGACTGATCATAAACCACTGACGGCACTGTTCGGCCCGAAAAAAGCGACACCACTTTTCGCAGCCAACCGACTAGCTCGATGGGCCCTGTGGCTGAACCAGTTTGACTACACAATCGAATACTGGAAAGCAGCGGATGATGGCAATGCAGATGCTATAAGTTGCTTGTCATCTGAAGACGACAACGACTTCGACAGGGAAGAAAGTGGTAAAGACATGGACATAGTGTGTACCATCAAAGTTCTCAGTCTTCAAGTCAAACCTGTGGACGGCAACATCCTCCGTCAAGAGTCTGGGAAAAGATCCAGTGATAACTACAATGATGCGCTATGTCCCCGAAGGGTGGCTACCGAAGCACACTGAGATCAACGATGAAGTCGAAAAGTTCTGGAAGTTGTCGGATGCACTCAGTATCTACCATGGATGCTTCATCCATGGATCAAGAGTTGTGATTCCACTGAGCCTCGAGTCTAATATTCTAGATTCACTGCATATCGAACACTTCGGTATGGAACGCATGAAGCAGTTGGCAAGAACCGCTGTCTACTGACCCGGTATTGATGCAGCTATTGAGATGGCTATTCGACGATGTGACTCGTGCGGCGAACATCAAAACAAGCCATCCAAGCTTGCAGTTCACTCATGGATGCTACCAGAGAAGACATGGAGCCGCTTACACGTGGATCATGCCATCAACTTCATGGGTATGAACTGGCTGAACACGGTTGCTTTCTAACGGTATCCATGTATTCACCCAAAGTCATCCACATCCATGAAAGCCACTGCTGGATACCCTCACACGCTGGTCACAGATAATGCATCAACTTTCCTTTCTGAAGAATTTCAGAGCTAGTGCAAAGAACGTGAGATCACACACCTCACAAGAGCACCGTACCATCCAGCTACTAACGTTTGGTGCAGTCATTCAAGCAAGCACTGAGAAAGTCTTCTCTGCCCACGAAGCGAGCTCTTCAAGAGTTCTTGGTGCAGCACCGGAGAACGTCGACATCCTGTGGATTCTCTCCAAGCGAACTCTTGATGTCCCGGCAGATACGGATTAGAATTAACTTTCTGCTGCCCTCGTCAGCATACATAGCTCAGGGCAAGCAATCCAAGATGTTATCAAAGGCTGAGATGACTCCAGACTCGGGAGGTGTCGCTAAGGTAACCAGGCAATACAAGGTTGGTGATCCTGTATATGCACTCTGCTATGGACCTTGCCGTGACAAGCAGCCTCGATGGGTACAAGCAGTCGTCACGAAATCATTGGGTACTCGCTGTTTCAACGTCAAGGTCTTTCCTCATCGCCCAGTATGGAGACGATACTGGGAACAGTTACATCAGCGCTACGCTTCAGCGGAGAACTGCGAACCTGGAGGTGAGACGGACAATATTTCTGAGCATCCAACTGATTATCCAATAGGGATCCTGGAAGATGTGTCACAAACACAGAGACAAACCAGACTACTTCTACCCAAGACCAAACCGCTTGTACCAGAGTATGGACAGGACAACTCTAGATGATCCAAGAGAACAGAGAATTTGTTGCTGATACAGTGGCTTGATTACTGGTCAAAATTCTGCACTTTTGCTGTAGCTAACGCCGTGCCTGACCAAAATAGCGATGGAAGAATCAATAAGTAAATGTACAAGATAGTAGATTAGTTGGTGTAGAATATAAAATTCTTGAGAGAAATTTCTCTAATTAGATCATGATAATACCAATATATGTCGATAGTCGTCTTTTGCGCACACTGAAAGCGTTAAAACTTTGATAGTTTTTCCTCGCCGCAAAATTATTTCTGATTATCTTCTTAAAGCTCATTACATCAAAGATTTTAACATTAACTTAACTACTGTTTTTCATGCAGATGGCGTTTCTTAGTTATTTATAACTTTTAAGAGTTGTTTGGGTGAAAAGTTAGGAGAATCTTTAGAATAAAAGCGTTCCTGTATTTAGCTTCATTTTCTTGTATTCGAATTCCACTCTTTAACTCTTTTAACTCTTTCCTTTCTTCAGAGACGATAAAACAAGTACCATTAATGTATACCGGAATTTAGCTTATTGTCTAAATAAGATTTTGAACTGCAAATGTTCTGTAAGAAATACAAAAGCATAAGAATAGTAAGAATTTTCCTCTGTAAATCTTAATATATTACACATTATATAATGCTGTAATCCTTGGATTAAGATAAATCGTCAGTTATAATATCGATGAGTTTATTGCTTTTGTCAGGTAGGATAATCTTGTATGAAACACAATAACATAGTTATTAGATTTAAAAGTAGATTTAAAGATAAGTCTTCTGGAAAATCTTAATTTACCCCACTGGTACTGGATATATTATATTTAATTACTGTATAAGTACCCGGTCATATAGTTTACCCCACAAAGAAAATAGTTTCTCTTGCAAAGCAACTCGCTAGTCATCGTACTATAAACTAAGAACTACTTCATCTAGTAACAACTGAATATAGGCTAAAATTCCTGTAAACAGCGTTTATAAACTGTTTTTGATAACAATACATTATAGTTATTTCACTTGTGACGCTAATAATCCTATCTACTATAGGCCCCAAGCCTGAAATTTGAGGGAGGGGGCTAGTCGACTTCATCGGCCCCAGTATTCAACTGATATTTGTTTTATACACCTGGAAATGATGAAAGGCAAAGTCGACTTCGGTGGAATTTGAAATCAGAACGTTAAGCCAGAAGAAATGTCGCGAAGCATCTTATCCGGCATGCTAACGATTTTGCCAGCTTGCCGCATTGCTTACAACATTAATAATAGATAAGATATAAATAATAGAAAAGATCTGAACGCCACAACTTCGTTTCACTCTCCTGTGGAGTTAACGAAGCCAATCGACTTCCGATGGATAGCTTTTTTGTAATGAGAGGTCAAACCGCTAACGTCGTCTACTTGCACACAGCTAAGACTGGTAAATATTCCATTAATGCCACATGAATATGGGATCAGTAAAGTTTTTGTTAAAATTCTCAGAGACCGCATGGATCTAGTGAAAATGTTTTAATCGACTTCGCATTGGATCTAGCCAGAGCAGTTTCCACGATGTCAGAAAGAGAATTCAACATTAAATTCAAATTTTACAAATATCTTTTGATGAACAACCTGAGATGTTTATCGGAGATTCTACTTGATTACCCTATAGAATTATTCACAGAATGCCCTATGTTTTTTGTTTTTTTTCAATCAAATTAAATATCACCGATGTAAAAAACGATTTCTCCTGTAAAGAAACTCGTTTAACAATATGCAACTTCTATATTTCATTAGATTTATTTAAACTATAAGATAACTTATCTGCCTAATGGCCTGAAGAGTGGCCCTGATGGCAGACAGAAATAGTTTTTATTGTTTAATGCCAGTCTTGATCAAAAACATTCCAACTGTCATCATTTCGTCTTTTTGTTTATCCAGAATAGTGTTTCTCAACCGTTTTTCTTTACCTGTGAACCCCTTTGATTCCTATTCTACTTGGATGGAGCCTTATAACGATCCGATGCTGTAAAAAATCCTATTGTATTTTTATGATTAAATATTATCAGGAATTGTATTAAAAATTTGTTAAAATATTTTGTGTATTGTAAAAGTATAACCAATTTGTTGCCGATAAATTTTAACAAAATCTTATTTGGAAACCCAAAGGTTATATGAAACCCGATTGAGAATCACTTATCTAGAACCACACTGTTCAAAGCTTTCTTTCTCTCCGAAGATGGTAGGGTGCCAGGAGGGAAATTTTACGAGCAGTTGGAGATTGGCTCGAGTAAATAAAGGAATATTTGTCTGATTTTTCTAACAGATCGAGCGACCACATAGAAGCCCCGGATTAAATAATTTTCTATATTTAGATTCGTTTCTTGCGTTTGAGTTTAAATTTCACCAGAGACGACTGTCGATTGTGCCTTTCACTTCTCTGAGATCAGTAGTTACCGATATTATAGAGAGTCGATTGCCTCTTACACTTACATATTTTTTTTTTTTTAATTTCTTGTTTTTTGTTTTTTTTTTGGTGGGGGATATACTGTCTTGCGCTCTGAAAAGTAATGAGCATATTATACTTCTGTTGACCGCGGTAATTTCAGTTCTCTTGTGGAAAATACTGCAGAATTGTTTCTCATCAACCAATTCTTGCCTAAAGGAGAGAGAGCATGCAAGAACACAAGACGCTGGTTAAAAATGCAATGTTTTCACTGCAAATAATGTAATTGGTATTAATTTCAAATTTTGGCATAAGCCCAGCAATTTCAGGGAGGAGTAAGTCGGTTATATCGACCCCAGTGCTAATTGATACTTATTTTATCGACCCCAAAAGGATGAAAGACAAAGACGACCTTGGTGGAATTTGGACTCAGAACGTAAAGATGGGCGAAATGCCGCTAAACATTTTACCCAGCATGCTTACGATTCTGCCAGCTCCAGCTCCGCCTTAAATCAGAGATATTAATATTAGAGATGAAGTAAGGCGACAAACTGGCAGAATCGTTAGCACACTGAGCAAAATGCTTAGGGGCATTTTGTCCGTCTTTACGTACTAAGTTCAAATTCTGCCGATGTTGACTTTGCTTTTTATCCCTTTGAGGTTGATAAAATAAGTACCAATTAGCACGGGGTGGGGGCGATGTAACCGACTTACCCCGACTCTTAAAATTGCTGGCCTTGCGCCAAAATTTGAAACCATTATTAAAGATGAAGTACTGTTATTTAGCGTTTAATGATAGAGTGCCAACCTCAAAAGGTGAGAAATGAAATGAGAAGAAAGAAAGAAAGAAAGAAAGAAAGAAAGAAAGAAGCGGATTCAAGGTTGACAATATATCCCTCAATACCAACACTTCCTAAAGAATATCATTTGGTTTGCACCTCCTCTTCTTCAAATGTCTGATATAGATAAAGCTTCTTGAGGTTAATGAATAAGTACTTCGTCACAACTCATAGACATAAGATATTGTACAATAGGCACATCCTTAAAGTTAGATTTAGCTGTACCATCTACCATGAAACAAATGTAGCACATAAGTCTACTGCATCCACGGATGCCTTTTGCTCATATTAGAACAGCTCTACATGCAGGCTGAATGGATTCTGCAAAAGTCCATTATATACGAGATGGGGGTTAAACCTTTAGGATAAACCTATAGAAAAAAGTGTAGATAATACATTGCAAACACGAAAGCAAACGCAAGAAAGTCGATAGTTTCAAACAGAAAAAAATCAACAACTGAAATCATTCTTATATCAAAATAAATAAATAAATAAATAAATAAGTAAAAATTTAATCAATATGACATAAATATTTGTATCAGACATGTATGATTTGACTTGTTAATGTTCTGTGACTAATCGGAGCATTTTCATCTGTTTAACCTCGGAATTAGGAACGCCTATGATTTTCTTTTCAATAATGTTTATGACCATGAATGTGTTCATATGGTCATCTAAAGACGAGAGTCCTGATTCTCAAAGTCGTGATGGATAGAACGAACTAAAATGAGAGAGAGAGAGAGAGAGAGAGAGAGAGAGAGAGAGAGAGTGTGTGTGTGTGTGTGTGTGTGTGTGTGTGTGTGTGTGTGTGTGTGTGTGTGTGTGTACATCTCTGCATGCATGCACGCGCATAGGCTCGGATGCACGTGTTTGTATGTACGTATGTATGTATGTATGTATGTATGCATGTCTGGATTAAAGTATAGTACTCACATATGCATTTAGAAATCTCTTTCTAATAAAAAGATAACAACATATAAGATAATGATCTTTTTATTCACACATACATTTATACAACGTGTCCCAAAAGTCACTGATGGGTTTAATTTTTAATAACTTCCTTAATTTTACAAATAAATGCTTGAAATCTTGATACAATATAAAGGACATAATGGAAATTAATATGCACATGTAAAATTTTGCAGCATCACTACATCACATATGAAAAATGACATCGCTTAAGTGGCAGCCATTTTCGGATTCGCACGCCCGTGCTCTTTGCAAAACTTTCACCCTCAAAAGTTTCAGACTCCACTTCTCCGATTTCTCTATTGATGTTCTCCTGCAGTTGCACCAGGGTCTCCAGTTTGTTGACGTAAACCCTCTCTTTCAGGTATACCCACCAGAAAAAATCCGGGCTAGTCAAGTCTGGGGAATGTGAAGGCCAGTTGACATTGCCGCAGCGGGAGGTAATTCTTCCTCCAAAGCATTGCCATAGCAACTGCATTGTTTCTCTTGCGGTATGAACAGTTGCCCCATCTTGCTGAAACCATGTGTGAGGTCTACTTTGAATGGCTGGGCGAAAAAAGATCTCAATCATGGATACCTGAAAGAGAGTGTTTACGTCAACAAACCAAAAATCCTGGTGCAACTGAAGGAGAACATCAATAGAGAAATCAGAGAAGTGGGGTTCTAAAGCTCTTGAGGATGCAAGTTTTGGAAAGAGCATGGGCGTGTGAAGCCGAAAATGGCTGGCATTTAAGCGTTGTCCTTTTTCATGTGTGATGTAGTTGTGTTTCAAAATTTGACTTGTGCATATTAATTTCCATTATGTCCGTTATATTGTTTCAAAATTTCGTGCATTTATTTGTAAAGTTAAAGAAGTTATTAAAACTGAAACCCATCAGTGACTTTTGGGACACCCTGTACATATATACATACGAGTCTAATTAGACCTCCCATCGATTTTAACGTTGAGTATTCAAGTTGTTCCATCAACTGAATTACGTACTCATTGTAGTAGCGTGTAAGCTGTTAAGAATTTCTGTAACGAAAACTATACGATTAAGAATTCATTTAATTTGACAGAAATATTAGTGTCGGGTGTCTATGATTTCATTTACTAATCATCTGTGACTAATCGTATTTTCAACATTTTTCATCTCTGTTTAACGTCTGAAGCAGAAACGCCTATGATTTTCACTTCCCTGTTGAATGTGGCCATCAGATTATTGACTTGTTTGCTTTTAGAATTAATTTAGATTCGACAATCCAAACGGAAATCCAAGGTTAGAATTATCATAAAACACTCTCGGTCATGGTCATTGAAGAAATGTGTACTTGTTGAACACAACAGTTTTAGAGTGAATTATTATTAAGTCATCTGTTAATAGGTAAGTCTAATGCTTACATGAACTGAACCGCTTACGACAATCAGTCACGAAGGACGAAGTCAACAAATCATTTGTACTGTTAACTATGTGATTTTATGAATATGTGGGATTCTGGTATTGCAGTTGTGTAAAGAATTGTGTAGTTAAATGAGGTGTATCAAAACTAACGAGTCGTATTGATGATGTTAGGTTGTTGCATTAGCAAATTGTAGTTTGCAGATATGGCGTATTATATAACTCATAAGAACACCACTGATTACGTGTATTGAGAGAGAGTCAACCTAGTGGAACCCACCTTTCTCTCTCTCTCTCCTTCCCATCTCTCTCTCTCTCTCTCTCTCTCTCTCTCTATCTATCTATCTCTATCTATCTATCTGTCTATCAAACTTTACACAGACACAAACACGTGCGAGCATATACAGTCTGTCAGATACCGGCCATGATGAATACCACAAGGTATTGAAAATACGTATTCGCCTTTATATATTTAATCCTTTATATTGAACACTCAATATTTCATACACTCAATAAGACATATTCCATATATTCAATAAGACATTCAATACTTCATTTCATTGTACCATCCATTTTTATATTATATATTATATATTCCATATTCTATATCCCACATTAATTTTACAAGAATATAAATAAAACATAAAAAACAGACAGAGTTGGAACTCTTTTAAATAAAATAATATATTCCTCTATACACGATCATAGAAAACCCTTTTTTGTATTTATTTTTACTCACATATATATATATATATATATATATATATATATATATATATATATATATATATTCGCCCTGATAGATCGCTAACCACTACACACATTTTTTTCTCTCCTTGTTTCTCTCTGTGTTCGTTTCTGTGGAAGAGCGTAGGCTCGAAACGTTAAAGACTTTTTTTCAATTCCCGAGTGTTATATTAATACATCTGTTTGTTTTCTACACCACCTGTCTTCGACTTTCGTATTTTTTTTTTGTGAATTCTCCCTATATATATATATATATATATATATATATATATATATATATATATATATATATATATATATATATATATATATATTATATATATATATATATATATATATATACTAGCAGCTAAGCCCGGTTTCACCCGGTCGGTTTGGATGATGTGGCTGTAAAACTTGCTCTGCATAAGCATTCGACTTGTTTGGGCACGCTTACGTTAAAATCAATTTTAGAATTACTTTTTTCTGTCAGAACGCTAAAAATAATTGACCAACAAAAAAAAAAACCAACCAAGATTCAACCAAATTAAAAAATAATCTCAAATACTAAGCGAGCAAAGATGAACTATCTCACTTCCATTGCGCGCACACATGCACACAAACACACACACACGCACACGCACGCACACATACACACACACACACATACCCCCCCTTTTACATACACACACATATTCACACAGAGTTGAAACGCTGTTTGATTTATTTTCTTCAGTGTACAATTTTCATCATCCCACTACCAAGTATGACATCCCCCCTTCCTTCCTTATTCATCTATCACCCCTTCCTTTCTCGTTCATAAACACAAGAGTATTATTATAGTAGATTATCTCGGTAACCATGAAAAAAAAATAGAAAGCCCAGCAACACCACCGGACCATTCTACACATCTGTGCAATTTTTCGCACAATTCCAAGACAAGAAAGAATCACCCATGTCAAATTTATATGTATAGATATATATTCAGGTTGCCCCTAAAAAGGTGAATATACACATTGATTGATTATAAAGGTAGTGTCTATTAAAATACATTCATTTTGAAAATATAATAGAATCTACAAGCAGAATTTAATTTTTTGGTTGATTATAATGTTGGGCTCTTTCGTAGAATTGTGTGTTGCATGCCTGTGGTTCTTGAAATGGTGTGGTGGGTCCCTGTGGGTGTTTTGGGGTTGGTTAAGGTAGTGTGGAGTGCGTTTTAAATGTCTTTCTCTGGTAGGGAGTATATTTCGATTTCTTGGTGGTTGTTCCATTGTGTTGATATGTGGGTTTGTTTTTCTTAATTTTATGAAGGGGTTGTTGGACATGTGTTCAGTTTTGAAGTTGGTTTCATAATCCAAGAACCAGTTGGCGCTCTTTTCCCATCGCTGGAGGGACTTTAGTTCCTCTTTTTCACATTCTTCTTTCCATAGTTTAAGTAATGTTTCAGTATCGATGCCATCTGTTAGTTTGTTGACGTCTTCATTGATTTCTTCATCTATGGTTTTTACTTTTTCTTCATTTGTCTTAGCTCTCAATTTTAGTAGTTCAATTTCCATCTTCATTTTTTCTAATGACATTTTTTCTCTAAGTCTTCTTTGTGCTTCTGGTTCTTCCAGGATGGGTTTTATTTGTAATTTGCGGGGTATGATTAGGGGTGTCGAGTTTAGCCACTTTTGGTAAGTCTCTGCTTTATTCTGATTTTGTATCATTTTCTAAAATGCGTATTTTCTGTTTCGCAGTAGTTTTCTCCATTGTGGTAAGACTTGGTTTCTTATTTGTAATGTTGATGTTATTGCGTTCCTCCCATGTGTTCCTCAAATAAAAACCTTACACCCAATGAAATAAGCATAGTATCCAAAGGACTTAAATTTACCCCAACCCCACAACGTCTAAATTACTATGAAATGAAAGACGAAATTTCGGAATTTTGTAGGAAATTGAGACTTGCCGAGGAATTTCATGGCAAAGACATGGATGACGAATCTATAGCTAGAAACAACAGCGACTACATCCCACCAAGGGAAAGAATAAAGCCTTAGACCGCTTTTGTGATCACATAACCAATTTCCCTTTTCAACTCACAAACAGGCAAAAATACAGACCAAACTTCAACAAAAGAGAATGGAACGACCTCGTCAAACTAAGAGAAGATAAAACCATAACGATCAAGGAGGCAGATAAAGGCAATACGGTAGTTCTAATGAACACAAATGATTATAAAAATTTAGTACTATCCCTATTAGAAGATGAGACATACTACGAAAGAGCCCAACATTATAATCAACCAAAAATAATGAATAACCTCAGTACATTACTCAACTCATACCGAGAAGGGCTCACAGACAAGGAGTACGATTACATCACCAGCTTCAAGTGCAAATCAAGTTTATTCTACGGTATCCCTAAAGTCCACAAAAGCAAAGTAATTAGTGAAGCATGTAAAAAATATCTCTGACAAAATTGTAAATTAAAATTCATTTTTTATATATTGGCGTTTTCAAACTTCTTTTATATATATATATATATATATATATATATATATATATATATATATATATAGTAAATTTTAAAAAACGAAGAACAAACACAAGAAAAAAACAACAACGCGAGGACGTGGTACATGCAAAGTACTATCAGACGCTTAAAGGTGGTTTTACGTTTCGAGCAAAGCTCTTCGTCAGAAACAGGAGACAGAAGAAAGTCCAAGAGAAAAGGAAGGCGGAGGAAAAAAATCGCCAACGATTCATTCTCAGAATTTTCATATCATAAACAGAATTAGGGACTACTTCCCTTATGCCCGAAGCAGTCCACATGTTGAGTTGGGTCAACATGTTGGGTCTGATAAAAAAAAAAAAAAGAACTGAGTCTTTGCGTGATTCTGTAATTAATGATAACAAATTGATACTCTTTGTGTGTGTGTGTGTGTGTGTGTGTGTGTGTGTGTGTGCGCGCGCGCGAAAATCGATGGTTTCAAACAGGAAAAGTCAGCAAGTGAAGTTATTCTTGCATTAAAAGAAAAAATATAAAGAACAAATAAAGAGGAAAACAATTAGTTTTAAATCTACGTTGGCAAATAGATTTTACTCCAAACAATGAATAATTTATTCAATATTACACAGATATATTTAGCAGGTATGCATAAGATTTATTAATCTTCTGTGACCAATCGGAAAATTTTCATCTGTTTAACCTCGGATTTAGAAACGCCTATGATTTTCTTTTCAATAATGTTTATGGCCATGAATGTGTCCATATGGCCATGAAAGAAAAGCTATCTGAAGTTGAAACTACAGCTTTTCCTTAGTTGTAATGGCAAATACGAACTAATGAACATACATATATATATGTGTGTGTGTGTGTGTGTGTTTGCATATTTCTACCTCTGTAAGTGCGTACTTGCGTATGTATGTATGTATGTATGTATATGATATGGATTCAGAGAATCGCGCGGCTATCAAAGTAAACTCCTTTTACGGACCAGGCTATCAGTCCGTAAGCCGACTGTAGTGTTCATTTCCGTATGCTTCTTGCACACTGAAATTAATTCCATATAAAGAAGGTTGCGAAACGGCCGTATCCCTATTAAAATCAAGTGGTTAAATGAATATATATATTCACCTCTTAAACCTCCTGGTTAAGCTTTTATATATGTATAAATTTATGAATGTATGAATTTAAAAAAATGAATTAAATTATGCATTGATTTCGGCGTTGAGTATTCAAGTTGTTCTATCAAATGAACTACATACTCATTGTAGTAGTGTGTGAGCAGTTGGGTATTTCACAGACAAGGCCAAATTATTATAAACTCATTCAGTTTAACAGAAATATCAGTGTCGAGTGTCTATGATTTCATATACTAATCATCTGTAACTAATTGTAGTATTTTCAACATTTTCATCTAACATCCGAAAAAGAAACGCCTATCATTTTCACTTCCCTGTTGAATGTGGCCTCAGAATATTGACTTTTGCTTTCGTAAGATAAAAATCAATTTAGAGGTGACAAACCAAACGTAAATCCAAGGTTAGAATTATCATAAAACATTCTCGGTCACGGCCATTGAAGAACTGTACTTATTAAGCACAACAGTTGAGTGGTTTAAGAGTGAATTATTATTAAATTTACAGTTCCTATGGACTGAATCACTAGAAAATTATAGTATGGCTTATGACAATCAATCACGAATGACGAGCTGTATTGTACTTTGTACAACGAAACATACATAGTGTTATTTGTGTGATGTTATGAATCACGTAGTGTTGTGATATTGTACTTGTGTAGAGAAGTATCTAGTGACATGGTTGATATCGAAACTAATGAACCATATTGGTGTCATGAAGATGGCACATTACTAAATTATAGATCGCAAACGTGGTGAATCATATAGCTTATTAGGTCGTAAAACATTGCTGATTATTTCGTATTTCTCCCGTATATTAAGAAAAAGTCAACGTAATGAAGCCCATCTTGTTTCTCTATTCCACTCAAGTACTGGGGCAGATTCTACTCTCTTTGTTCCTCATTATGCGTCTCTCCTTCCCACCCTCTCTCTCCCCCTCTCTCACACACATACATGCATACATTTTTGAAAATGCATACTAATTGTGCCCAGTACAATTGTTATTGCATCACCCATATTCTTCAGGTTGACAGTGTACGAAAAAGCACGGTAGAAGCACGAGATTATGTTAGATAATTCCAAAGAATGTGAAAATGTTTGAAAGACGATAACTCGCGTTTTCAGATAATCAGATGAAGTCTCTTGGATTATCTGTTGTGTCAATAAAGGGGATTTAGAAGAAAAAAATTAAAGAATATGTTAAATAATCTAAGAAAAAGTGTTCATAAGTCAGGTATTTAGAAAGACCTGTTGAGTCCCTCGTAATGGTCGATGTTCTTATAGAAAGGTTTAGTGAAAATGAGATAGAAGCAGACATTCACACGCATACACTTATATACATATATACGCGCATTCATTTTTATATGTTTACCTTACAAAGTTGATTGGATATGCAAAATCATCATCCATTATGTAAAAATGGAGAAGCATGTGAAGGAGGTAAAATGATAAAATCTAGAATGTTTTGGAAGTTAGCCTGATGATTGTAGAATATTCCACTGCGATAAAATACCCTTGTAGGGACATTTTGAATATATTAATGATGGTCAGGCAATTCTCGGGGGTCTTTAAGTCTTTATAAGATGTTTGTTTCTTGTTGTGCAAAGCCCGTATTTCCTGATCCGTTGACGTATGACTTCGCTCTTTCAAATACCTTCTACTTGATGCTGTAGTCAATGTTCCGCTTTTTCAGTACTCAAATGGTGTTGGCTAGTGTCGTGGTTGGTTTTTGTCGGTGTGTCTGAAGATCTAGAAGTTTTCATTTGGAACAACATGACGAAGCTTAAGTATCTCTGTATAAATTACTCTGCCATGTTATATGGCATTGTGGAATAACAATAGCTGTAGCAATCTTCACCCCATCTATTCCATTTAGCAGAGAGGAACTATTATGTTCAACAGAATTGGGCAGGCTTAGCGAATATGGCCATATTCGTACGATCTACATATAACTGAGCTTAGGAAGACTCTGGAGTGGATGGTTGAAAAACATGAAGAAATGGACAGGAAGGACGTTTGTGGAAAACTTAAAGTTGTTTGATACCCGTAAAATTTGTGGGGTACAGCTGTGTCTCTTGTTGTGCTCCTACGACCCTTTCAGGCTAAGGAATCTTATTAATTGACCGGTAATGTAGGAAACTGATGATTCTTTGAGTTTTAATAAAACGGCAGGTAGCTGGAGTGGTAAGTCCTAAAATTTCTTTCTGTTTACCGATTGAGCCTTAAGTTATTCACTTTTACCATGTCAGGGATTACAAATTCTCGTCCGAGTATTTTGCTGGATGCGACTCAGTGTCATTGAAAAAGTCGAAAAAGGCCGAAATGCATCTGGCCATCTTTCTGGCCGCTGCTGGGACGAGTGTTCGTCTCTTTGATATTTATTGTTTTTAACATAGCCAGTCCAATTATCTCAAGAAAAATACTGCAGATCTAACCTATCAACAGTGTGTATATACTAAGTATGATACGTAGATGGATACTCCTTCATAGATTATTGCAATGTCTTAAATTCTGTGAACTCCATTTGCTGACACTCGGAAAAGGTGCCGATGAAAGGGAACTAGATGGACCGAATCGCCTTGTGTTTCGGTGATTACTAAATATTATCTTCCTTTGTTGAACAGTCGAAACGTGGTTCGTGCATCCCAGAGAAAAAAATTAAGTTTGTTTCGTTTAGTGAATTGTTTGAAACTACTAAAAGTTGCAGCTGTCGAGTAATTAGAAATGACTGTTCGTTGTTTTAAACTATTGAAATGCATTCTTAACAGTGTGTGATTAGCTCTTTGATTCATCTCACACAAGTAAAAATAATTTATTCAGTAGACTGTCAAGACGCTATGATCATACTTTATCTAACCAAAACTTCATACATTTTTCTTTTCTTTTTGTACATCAGTTTATCATGTACAAGTGTAAGAACATGAAAGTTATAGAAATGGAAATGAAGCTACGTGACATACGTCTTTCAAGCACGTATTAGAGACATAAGTGGGACACAATGGTTTCAACCTGAAAATCAAAACCAGTACTAATCTAAATAGCTCATCATTTTTGTACAGTACTTCTCTTCCACACTTGCTTTTAGTTCAAATATTGAGCGGACCTTATGAATTTTAATCTTTTGAGACTGATGAGATAAGATATATATTATGGTAGTGACAATATCGAGCATGACTCCTTCCTTAAAAACAGAATCCTTTGCCTTTGTTAATTACTAAAGTGAAAAATGAAGGAGACATAGATTCACTATGCTACATTGCAAATGAACTTAATGAACCTTGTTAATTGTTACCATTACCAGTTTCCTTGGATTCTGGAGCTTACCTGTATTAGTTGGGTTATGCATTTATATGTGTGTGTAAGTATATATATCATCTTATAAAAGAGAAGCCGATCTCTGTGTCTGTCACTTATTTTTACAAATGGAGTAGAAAAGTTGTTGAGAGAGAGAGAGAGAGAGAGTGTGTGTGTGTGTGTGTGCGTGACTGATAGATAGATAGTAGTGTTGTCACTATAGTAACTAACAAGTTTGATTAAAAACAGGAATTCAACACAACACAATACAGACTTCAAATTAGTTAAGTGGGGGGCGGTTATGTGTGTGTCTTTCAAGATACAGACACTACAATACAGACTTTAAAAAAACATTTTCAAAGGTACATGCATAATTAATAAATATTTTTAACGGCACTATAGCGACGGGAAATGACCCAGTATATATCATTTTATCTAGTTTCAGCTCATGAGCTGTGGCACCGCCATTATATAATTTTTATACTATCCTTATACATGACTTGCAACTTCTTTACATTCTTATAAAAACTGGTATGACTACGCATATATAAGTTGCTTAAGCATTTGGGTTACGATAACTTTATGTAGTGTACTTTGCCTAACAGATTTCAATGAGCCCCTGATCCCTCTCCAAGTTGAACACTTATTAATTTCAGTGCTACAACTGCTTTAAATAGTATTGGATTAAATATGAATCACAGATCTCTTCGCTGGATGTTTCATTATATTAACAACTTTCATCATTAATAGCTTTCAGAGATAATAAATGTATATGAAGCAAAAAAAAAAAAGATTATGCCATCACTATCTTCAGCTTTGTTACAAAAATATAACTGTATCATTAAAAAGATTGCTTTGTAACCATCTGGTTCTTGGTTCAATCAAGCTTGGAAAACCTTGAAAAATTATTCTCCTATAACCTCTGGGGGCCAATACATCGTTTTAACTTGCACTTTTTTTCATAGTCATGGGTCGGCTGGAATTTGTTGACTCAGATTTTCTACAGCTGAATGCCCTTCTTGTTACCAACCCTTACCTGTTTAGGGTTAGGGTTACCTGTTTCTTAGTAAAGTAACATTTCTTCATGGCTAGACAGATTTCCATGAAAAACTGGAAACAAACGGCCACAGCTTGTATGATGGTGACACTTCTTTACAACTATCATACGATGTCAAGACAAGGAAACGCTAACAGTACATTACATATATATATATATATATATATATATATATATATATATCATTATCATCATCATTTAACGTCTGTTATTCATGCTGGCATGGGTTGGACGGTTTGACTGGGCTGGCATGCTGGAAGGCTGCGTCAAGCTCAGTCTGATTTGACATAGTTTTCTACGGCTGGATGACCTTCCTAATGCCAATCCCTCTGAGAGTGTAATGGGTGCTTTTACGTGCCACCGGTATCTGTCACGACTGCTACATTCCTTGGCTTGATGGGTCTTATTTACAATTGACGGATATTTGACCTCATCTTGTTTGTTGTTAATACACCGTTTTGGCTGATATAACAGCAATAACGGGCATATGGCGTAGTGGTTAAGAGCGCGGGCTACTAACACCAAGATTCCGAGTTCGATTCCAGACAGTGACCTGAATAACAACAACATCGAAAAATACTTTAAGAATGAGAACCCAGGTTCGAAATTTCCCCAAGATACCTGATGAAGGCCGGAGGATATATCAGCCGAAACGTTGTGTTAACAACAAACAAGATGAGGACAAATATCCGTCAATTGTAAATAATGTACATAATTCCTCATCTCTTAAATATAGAACTGTATTGATGGGTCTTCTTCTCAAGCACGACATAATGCCAAAGGTCTTGGTCATTGCCTCTGTGAGGCCGAACACTCGAAAGGAACTCAGCCACTTCGCCTCCGTGAGACCCAACGTTCAAAGGTTGATCTTTTACGTGCCACCAGCACGGGTGCAATTGGCTTGACGGGTCTTCTTAAGCAGAGCGCATGGTCAAAGGTCTCGGTCACTAGTCATTGCCTCTGTGAGGTTCAATGTTCGAAGATCACGCTTCACCACTCCGTCCCATGTCTTCCTGGGGCTACCTCTACCACAGGTTCCCTCCACAGTTCGTGATCAGCATTTCTTTACACAGCTGTCCTCGACCATACGCATCACATGACCATACCAGCGCAGTCATCTCTCTTGGACACCACATCTGATTCCTCTTATGCCTAACTTTTCTCTTAAGATGCTTACACTCTGTCGAACACTGTCATTGCACATCCAGCGAAGCATACTGCTTTCATTTCTCTCAAGCCTACACGTCCTTGGCTGTTATAGCCCATGTTTCACTGCTATGCAGCATAACTGCTCACACACAGGCACCAAACAATCTGCCTTTCACTCTCAGAAAGGCCCTTTGTTACCAGCAGGGATAGGACCTCTCTGAACTTTTCCCAACCTAATCTTATTCTCACAGATACGCTCTCGGAACAACCACCTCCACAACTAATCTGGTCGCCTACATACCGGAAGCTAACTACTACCTCTAGCTTGTTTCCAGTGGTAGTTGATGGAGTCTATTTTCCACACATGTTCAGCATTTATTATTCCTGTGCACCTTCCACATACAAAAGTTAGTTTCTCTGTTTACCTTCCTTTGATGTTGCTGCACCTTTTGTGTGTCCAAAGTTTATACTGGGTGCATCTTATGGAGTTTCTACCTACACCTTTTCTACAGATTGAGCAAGGCCATCTACCTGAGATTTGTGATTTGTGAGCCTTCCTACTTACTATGACTTTGAATTTTGCTAGGTTGACTCTAAGGCCCTTTGATTCTAGACCTTGTTTCCATACCTGGAACTTCTCTAGCTCAGGTAGTGATTCAGCTATAAAAGCAAGGTCATCTGCTTAGAGGAGCTCCCAGAAGCAGCCTGTCTTGAATTCCTGTTATTGCCTGGTGCACTACGATGAATAAGAGGGGGCTGAACACCGACCCTTGGTGAACCCCTATAGCACCTTGAATTCGTTGCCCACCCTCACCTTACTGGTAGCGTCCCTGTACAAGGCTTGTACAGCTCTCACCAACCACTCGTCTATCACTAGTTTCCGCATTGACCACCAGATCGTGGATAGGGGACTGTCAAAAGCTTTCTCCAAGTCAACAAAAGCCAAGTGCAGAGGTTTATCTTTGGCTAGATATTTTTCCTGCAGTTGCCTTACCAGAAATATAGCATCAGTGGTGCTGCTGCCTGGCACAAACCCAAACTGCATCTCATCTAGACTAACCCTGCCCCTGATTAGTTTGGCTATGACTCTCTCCGTAACTTTCATCACCTGATCCAACAATTTGATACCTCTGTAATTATTTCTATCTAAGGCATCACCTTTACCTTTGTAGAATTTGACTATGGTGCTGCTACACCTGTCATTGAGTATGACTCCTTCATGAACCACCTGATTTACAATACGGGTGACTAGACCATAAACCACACCACCAGATATTTTAAGCATCTCAGCAGTGATTCCTGATGGGCCAGGGGCTTTCCCTGTCTTCATATCCTTAATTGCTTTATCTACCAGGGCACTGTCAATTCGGATAGCTGGTCCCTCAGTTGCATCAACATTTGGCAGACTCTCCTTCCATTCATTCTCCATGTTCAGCAGTCTTTCATAATGGCATCTCCAAGCCTCTTTCTTTGCAGACTCATAAAAAGCAAGTGCACCATCATCCATGCAGACACATTTCTTTCCTATGGCATCACAATTTTCTCTCACACACCGTCTTGCAATCTGAAATACTTCAGTTTGTTGGTCCTCACAGCACTGAACATAGGCAACTTCATCTTTTCTGCTACTCCCTTGGCTAGATATACCTGTCTCCTAGCTTCCTTTTTGGCTATCTGATAGTTTCCTGCTGCCCCCACTCTTCCAGGCCTGTTTCTTTTCTCTAATGGACCTGTTTATGGTGTTGTTCCACCACCACATTACCCTAGGTCTGGAAGGGACTTTGCACCAGCCACAGATTTGGTCTGTGGTAGTCAGCAAGCTATCTCGCAGGAATTCCCAGTTGCCCTCTATGTCACAAGTTTGTAGCTGCTCCTTCTCATCAAATTTCTCAATAAGGATGTCCCTAAATCTCTGACCATACAAAGGGTCCTTAAGCTTCCAGATTCTTCTTTTCCACATTGGTCTGCTTCTTGGCATCAGTCTGGCCTGGAGTCTAAAGTCACTAACAACTAGTCTATGTTGGAGGTGGGGGGTTACATTCTTTACCAGAAAGAGTCTTTGCATTTAGGAGCAACCATGCATCCTGCTGTCTGGTGAGAATGAAATCTATCTGGCTAGCAGAGTCACCTGATTGATAGGTTATCAGGTGGCTGGCTGGCTGGCTTCCTGAAGTTGGTGTTGCAGATCAAAAGGTTATTCCCATCACAGAACTCCAGTAGCCTTGTTCCCTATTCATGTTGGGAACCGATTCAATGGAACCTATTGTTGATACTGAGCTGCCATCCAACATGCCCATTGAAATCCCCAGCCATGAAGATGAGATCATTGTCATTTGTCTTTGAGGTCATCTAGGTTTCTTTCAGTTTCCATCTACCAAAACTACTCACAAGGTTTTGAGTGGTCCAGGGCTATAATAGAAGACACTTACCCAAGGAGCCCCTTGCTAGGACAGAATCTAAAACCCTGTGGATGGGAAGCAAACTTCTTAACCACACAGCTACACTTGTGCTTTGTAAATGGAATTTACTAAACAGAAATTGTATGGAAATATACAGTGTGTATGTGTGTGTGTGTGTGTGTGTGTGTGTGTGTGTGTGAGGATTGATGAGTGGTTTTGCATGGGCAGATGTATTATTTTACTTTGTGTCTGTATCCCTGTTTACACTGATTTTTAAAACTGATGTGTTTATTGTATTCCTTTATGTCCTCTAAGTGAGTAATGCAAAAGCCATTCTGTCATTTCATTTCAAATTACAACATTGAACCTCTACTGAGGCAAGACCCATCTAACCCATCGCAATATGGATAAACACATAAAATAAGGATGACGGTAGAGATGATGATGACTATGAGTGACTATCTTTGATGCTAGCCAGCATCTGCTATAGGTTACAGACACAAGACTGGTGCAATCATCATTTTATGTCCGCTTTTCCATGCTGGCATGGGCTGGATGGGTGGCCACAGTAAGAACTAGCACATATTCAAGGAGTATTGCTCATCTAGACAAGTCAGAGAGGGACCTCATCTCACTCACATTTTGTTTTGGCTTGGTTTCTATAGCTGGATGCCCTTCCTAACACCAACCACTACACAGAGTACAAGGTGCTTTTTAATACCATTAGAACTAGAGAGGTGTCATGTCCTCATCATGACCTGAGGATCTTCATAATGTTAAACTTTACAGAGTGTACTTGGTGTGATTTTTGTGACACCAGCACTACAGAGGTAGCCAAGTACTCGACATGACAAAAAGGAGCTATAATCCCACATCTCAGCTGTCTTGCCAGGAGAGTGAAATGCATGAATGATAGCAATAAGAGGGATATGTAATGGGAAAGGAGTGACAGGTGTACTTGGTATTCTGGGATATGTATATTCTAGGCAACCTGACTGAAACAGCAATAAAGACAAGGATAGTAGTGTGAGCAATATACAGGTATGTGAGAGGGATGTGTGACATGAAGAGAGAGATGAATAAGGTAGGGGATGATACAGTTAACTTAATTGACCTCAGTATATGACTGGTACTTATTTACTGATCATGAGAGGTTGAAATGCAAGCAGGATTTGAACTCAGAACATGGTTTTTCACATCAACACAAAACCACAAATTTGATGGAGGGAAGACGTCCGAGTGTGTGTATGATGGAGGGGGTGTCAATTGAACTAATATCGAAATGTGGCAGGTACTCATGCAATCATTTACATGCAGTTTAGTGATTAGAGGACAATCTTAAAGAGGCTGAAGTTGTATGAGAAAAAGAATGTACGGAGTGAAATGAGATAGTGAAGATAATAGGGAGGAAGAATGACAGATGGATCGAATAGGTTTGGATGAAATAGGATCTGTGTGGTACTTTGGAAAGGTACCTTGTGAGTGAATTTAGTAGATGGAAATGAAAACTACATGGAAGCCAGTCGCGTGCACATGTGTATGTGTGTGTGTGTAACTGTGTCTCCATGTTTGTCCTCTGCCATCACTTGATGATCAGTGCTGGTTTGTTTATGTCCTTGTAACTTCGAAGTTTAGCAAAACAATAGAATAAGTAGAGACTAAAAATAAGTACTGGAGTCAATCTATACAACTAAAACTCTTCAAGGCAGTGCCACAGCATGGCCGCAATCCAATGACTAAAATAAAAGGGATAAAAAAACTACAAGTATCTAAGTTAATAGACAAGTGAAATGTTTGAACATTGATGCAGAATAAATAAATAAATAAATAAATAAATAAAAACAAAAGGCATTTGTTGCAGCTGTGTTGTAACAAAATCTGTAATTCGTTAAATACTGCAAAAACTTAATAAAAGACAATAATAAATTATTATTGCATTTACTGCCCTTCTTGGTTCCTCAATAAAACTCTTTTTTTCCATACAAAATGAAATATTTCATTGATGAAGAAAATAGTTCAACAGCTTAGAAATAAGCCAGTGATGCTGCCTTGTGGCTTTCTCTTAATATAAATATGGCATTCACCCCTGAAGTATTTCAAGTCTGCATAGATAATCATATGAGAAATATTAAACAATTGAATCTGGGAGAAACAATCGAAGCAAAATGTTTTAACGTGACATCCCCAAGAACATCTGCATTGCAATTGTGCCGATACTTAGAGTGAACAGTCCTTTGCAGAATAATAAGGTCCAGGATCCCAAGTGGCCAGCATGGATAAGAATCCTGTGGAAAGAGAATTAAAACCAAGGTTAAACAAATACAGAATTACATAAATACTCGCATCCACACAGCCTTTAAAGTAATCTCATGCATAACACATATCCACACACACACATGGCATAGCGCTATAGGAGCAAAATGTATTACAATAGAATACGTTTTGCTAAACAAAACAGTGAAGAAATTAAAGTAACCATTAACCCTTAAGCAATCAGATCACTCTGTCAAATGTAATGCTTATTTATCCACATAGGCGCAGGAGTGGCTGTGTGGTAAGTAGCTTGCTTACCAACCACATGGTTCCGGGTTCAGTCCCACTGCGTGGCACCTTGGGCAGGTGTCTTCTACTATAGCCTCGGGCCAACCAAAGCCTTGTTTGTGGATTTGGTAGACGGAAACTGAAAGAAGCCCGCAGTATATATGTATATATATATATGTGTGTGTCTGTGTGTGTGTCCCTAGCATTGCTTGAGAACCGATGCTGGAGTGTTTATGTCCCCGTCACTTAGTGGTTCGGCAAAAGAGACCGATAGAATAAGTACTGGGCTTACAAAGAATAAGTCCCAGGGTTAATTTGCTCGACTAAAGGCGGTGCTCCAGCATGGCCGCAGTCAAATGACTGAAACAAGTAAAAGAGTAAAGAGTAATACTTTTGAATTAATCATGTATTATCTTCTAATTTTGAGATTTAATTCTTAGAATGATATTATAGGGCTAGTGTTTGAACATGAAACAGATTGAATATTTTGGTTGGATATGGCCAGTTTAAATACTAAAGGGTTAAATTTAGAGCACAAAAGAAAGCTAAATTATTACAATACAGAATTATTACATGTATAATATAACATTTTAATATAATTATAGCAAGATGACTTGATATGAGATCACACAAACTACCTTATTATAAGATCTCTTGGATTCATTAACACTCAAGCTTTGTAACAGCAAGTTACAAAGTAAGCTCTATCAGTTATGTTGAATGAAAACATGTAAATGCAAAATGCAGAATGAGTATGATATGGTATATATATATATATATGCTAAATGTGCATTTTTCAATGCTGACATGGTTCAGAAAAGTCTATGTAACATCTCTCTGTGGATGTTACACACAAGCCCAATCTCCACAGGTCTAACCTAATTAATTTTTCTAAATCTTCCTTCAACTTGTGACACTTCTTTCCCCTCAGCATGCAACATTCTTTGCTATTACTCATTCATAACAACATAGTCATCTCTCCTGTATGTATTTCTAATACCTTTAATTTCTAATACCTTTAATTTCTAATTTCTTTCTCACTTCATTTCCATTCAACTTGCCTTGCAAGTTTACACATCACATCCAACAAATCAAACTCACCTCATTCCTTCTCCAATAACTGAACATCTAAATTTACAAATGTTTTTTAAACCCACCTCATAAACTGTGATTTTCATACACTTATCAAAATGAATAACAGACATGAAAATAATTAAAATCTTAAAAACTATTTTGTTCTCCCTTATAATGAGAATATCTACAAAGGATTAATATGAACTGGTTGTAATAGATAAAAGTTCATCATAATGCTTTGTAGAATCAATTCTTCTTCATAATATTGATGACAATTAGTTACTTACTCTACAATGAGTGGTCTGAAAGAACTGAGCAACAGAAGAATTAAAACAACTGGGAAGAGAGACTTGCGGAGATCACTACGTGTCCATAGCCATACCAAAAGAGCTGTTGAGATGTGTTGGATCTAAAATTTAACAAAATACATAAAATTAGTAATCTCATCCAAAATTTTTTCATAGTAATAATTTATGAGCTATGGTAATAATTTATTGCAATCACATTGTTCCAACTCCAATCCTACAATGCAATAAATTGGTCAACTATCAATACTTTTAATTGCTAAGAATTGAATGTCACTCACCAAACTGACATTTGAGTCAAAACTCATTTGGATAAACTTCCAGTCAAACTCAATACCTCTTGCTCCAACCCAAAGTGGAATAAACCTGCAAGAAAAAGTTATTTCAGAATAAGATTAAATATACTATTTAATCTAGAGCACATTACATAAGTGTAATAAGATTTCTGGAGATTTAATTAATGTTCCAAATTAATTTTGCTATGAAAAAGTCATTTTCCTGAAGAATGGAGTTAACTTAAATGGTTTTATATAATACAAATTTCTTTCAAGCTGATTCATAACAACCTAAAACAGCAGTGAATGAAGAGACTGAGAACATATAAATGCAAAGCAACAAAGTGGAAGAGTTGGCAACCAGCAAATACTTAAATAATACTAGTTTCCTTTTTGAACAATTTACTCCTAATTTCCAGTAAAAACTACCAGTAAATATTACGAAAAGACATTTTTCAATAACAGATATACTATTTGTCTTTAGAAAGAAAACTAATATAGTTTAATTTGTTTTAGGTTTGTTTTCTCATGCTGGAATAGGTTGGATGGATATTATTTGAGGCATTGTTTTACAGTTGGACGTCCATTCTGAAGCTCACCCTTGTTTTTCAAGTAAGGGAACACTTATTCCACACAGCTTCAAAGGCACCAAAGTGCCTGGATGATTTGTTGACAAGAAAACTGACTACAACACTGCCTACCACGCTTTTGTTCAAGTAATATACAAAATGTAAACACACACACACATACATGTACAACAGTCTTATTTCAAGTCTACTCACAAGGCCTTGATCAGCCCAGAGCATTGGGCTTACAATTATGAGGTAGTGAATTCAATCCCTGGACTGGCTTGTGTGTTGCGTTAGTGAGCAAGACACTATTTCACATTGCTCCAGTTCACTCGGCTGTAGAAATGAGTTGCAACATCACTGGTGCCAAGGTGTATTGGCTTTTGCCTTTCCCTTGGATAACACTGGTGGCGTGGAGAGAGGAGACTGGTATGCATGGGCGACTTTTGATCTTCTATAAACAACCTTGCCCACACTTGTACCTCAGAGGGGAACTTTCTAGGTACAATCCCATGGTCATACATGACTAAAGGGGCATTTATCCTAAATATATATATATATATATATATATATATATATATATATATATATATATATATATATATATATATATATATATATATGTATATATACACAAGGTCAGCAAAATTTGGTGCTATTTAACAGAATTTTGTAAATCTCATATGAACAAAAATCAGTTTCAATGAAGTTTAAAAGTATAGAGAAATAAAGTTTCAAGCAAGACAACTTACCTAGTCATAATAAGTTCAGCTGTAGCCCAACCCATACCAGCAATAAGAAACTTAAGTTGACCTTTAGCTGGAATGGAGTTCATTAGAAGATAAAGACCTACAAGGTCAGCAAGATCAACAAAGCATTTCAGTGTTTCCTGTAAGAAAAAAGTAGAATTCCAAAAACTGTAATTTTAAAAAATGCTGATACATTGGAATATTGTGACATATGTATTAGGCTTATGATCTGGAAACAGAAAAGGAAACTTAGAGTTACGGAGATGACTTGAGTCAGGTAGAAAGTGTTTTATGTGATGAAATGGAAGATGTGGAGACTTTAACAAGTGAATTGATAACATAAAGACTTGAATCAAATAGGAAATGTTGATAGGAAATGTGAAGATTTTGAATAATTAGTTTTGTAAAGGCTTTTGAAGTGGTTCATCCTAATATCTTAAAAATTCCATGATAATATACAGAAACAAAGTTTTAAATGGAAGTAATATTATATAAAAAAAAGAATTTAACAATGCTGCAAAAACTATAAAGTAATTTCTATACCTAACGCAAATGTAAAAAAACTCAATGACATTCTTTATATAAAGAAAAAAAGGAAAAGAATCTAATAAGTTAATAAAATTTTTACTCTGCCAACTTACCCCTACAATATCCAAAGAATCAGAACTAAATTCTGTAGCTGGAAAGAAGGTTGCTAACACCAACATCTTACATAGTTGAGTGAAAAGGTATGCAGTCCCAGCCTGGACACATTTCCAGAAGGCACTGTATTCAGCCCTAAAATGTATTAAAAAACACATAGCAAATATCAAGACTGCTTAACAAAAATCAGATACTCATTTTCAGAAAGTGTTTCAGATCTGAACATCTAATTCAGTACAAAACACAAATGCTGTCCTATACCATTCACCTTATAGCATTCACATTACTTTGACTAATGTATTATTTATTCATTCCCATTATTTTGAATTAAGCATGCATTATCTAAAAATATGCAATCACATAATTGAAATCTCAAAGCTATAAGCTTTGAGATTTCAAGTATGTGATTGCATATTTTTAGAATGACATTGTAGAGTAGATGTGAGAAGCTGGATCTGGCCAATTCAAAGATAAAACAGGTAGAATATTTGGACCATATATGACTGGTTTAAATGCCAAAAGGTTAAAGTACTTTTTACGCATCTAGAAGAATATACCTAGCATGCACATACGCATTTGGGCCACTTTAGAGAAAGACAATAATAACATTATCCAATTGACAAGTTTTCACTCAACACTATGACCAGTCTAACCCTTTCTCTTCCACTCTACTGCATCTGACTTTGCCCCTCTAAACACCAGATTAATAGTATACCACCACATGTTGCTCCAACTCAATGCACTAACCTTCCCTACTTCCACTAGCTTTACACTCACTAAACACTGCCTACAATTACATGCTGATACTTGTTTTTAATCAATCAAACCAATGAAGGAGCCTCAAACATTCAGCCTGCAGCAACATTTAATCTGACCTCAAGTCCAGTTTTATCAAAGGAAAACATTATCAATTTTTGATTTAAAAATATTCTGTAAAATATGTTTATATTGCTAGCATGCATTCAAAGTTAGATGCCAATTAGAATTATGATTAGAATTGTGATTAGACAAACCAATTAGAATTGTGATTAGACAAACCAATGATTCTTTCACAATCTCAGAGTTCTTACTTAACCTTTAAACATTCACATTATTCTGTCAAACATAATACTTATTTATTCACATTACTTTGAATTAGTCATGCATTATCTTGTAGCTTTGAGATTTCAATGATGTGATTGAGTATTTTTAGAATGACATTGTAGTGTAGGTGTGACAAGCCAGATCTGGCTAGTTTGAACATAAAGCAGGTTGAATATTTGGGCTGGATATGGTCCATTAAAATGCTAAAAGGTTAATACAACTGTATATATCTAGTACATATAAATCACAGTATGTGTGTGTATATTGACTAACACATACATTTCCACAATTCTCAACCGATTTTCACCAAACTTTATACACACATTACTTATGTCCCAAGAATGATCATGCGTGATAACATTCTGCCCAGAGCTCCTGCATAAATGGACATACCAGGAAAAACGATGTTTTTCTCTAATTCATTGTATGTACATAGTTTTTTTGTGTGTAGAGTCTTCCACATATTTGTAATCTATATGGTCATATATTAGCATTAGAGAATATTTTCTGGTGTCTTTCACATTTTTTTGGTTTATTATTTATTTATATATTGTGATTGTGTATTTTTACTTTCTATATTTTTTTTATGTGTATTGGTGTGTATTGAGTGTTTTGGTTAGAGAATATTATAAAAGTGAAAGGATTTTGTCTATTTATTTATTTTGACTGCTTCCCATACTTTTTAAATCTATATGGTCGTATATTAGATTTAGAATATTTCTTAGTTATTTTCACATTTTTTTTTTATTTATTATTTATTTATATGTTGTAATTATGTATTATTACTTTCTACATTTATTTTATATGTGTATTGGTGTGTATTGTTCGAGTATTTTCATTAGAGAATATCATAAAAGTGAAAGGATTTTGTCTATTTATTTATTTTGACTGTCCACTTGCAATGGTGATTAAATTGACCAGGAACACTGTACGTGATGAATATCCAATACCAAACAATCTTAATCTCCATATTTAAACTGCATTAAACTTTAGCAAGCTTACCTTTACCTATTCTGAGTTACTTGAAAGGTGATGTTCCTTTCCCGCTCTTCTATTTGTTTATACCTTTGTTTACCTACCAATGCGTTGTTTCACAGGATGCTTATTTACCCATCCATTGCTTCAAATACATTTTAGCATTGTCGTTCTAGCCTTTTTTAAACAACCACAAGAAATTTCACTTTCATGTAAAACAACTATATTTTATAGTCATTATCTGCAATCTACTCCCAAAACACTTCTGTAGCTCTACTTTGCATTGCTTGCAAATTTATATGTTCTATGATCATTAAAGTGCAACGACCTCCACAATAGCCAGCCTTCAATTTGATTTTCTGTTCTTAGGTTAATCAGAAACAGATTGCTGTGCTACTCATAAACCTTCTCAGTAGTTCAATTGTTTAGTGAAAAATACCACCAAAGCAATTTAAACCATACAAAGGACGGGTGCATTTGCTAGTATATATATATTTCATAAACCATGTCGATGAATTTTGACCATTTAACTCTGCATCTCTGCTCACACTTCATGTTCCTTCCTTTCTTTATTGTTAATAAACTTGTTACATATGAATCCCTTTAATCATTTACTTTGACTTACGTTATGAAGAGGATTTTTTTAGGAATAACTGAATCTATCTACCCTGTAAGATCTAGCTTATGCTTCAGTCTAGCCCACAAAGCCAAACAAGTTTGATATTGCTGTCTCGCAACCAAATCTCTCTCAAATCATGCAATATCATTTTTAAAAAGTACACATTGAATGATGTCATCCTAGGTACAGTATCTGAACGAATGACATACATTTGATCATAACGCTGCACATTTCAAGCTTATCTGATGCTAAACAACTTTCTTCCCTTCACATACCAATATTACAATGTTTATTGCACTACACTATGAGACCTACATAAAACCAGGTGGACTGGGTTGTTAACAACTAGGTACCTATAGTTAGTTGGTTGATTGCTGTACCCTTATTAATCTACTTAATTATGTGCCATTACCATCATCTTTTTCCCCAGTACACTATATTCTCAACAGAGGGTGATACAGAACACAAGTTATGTCACGGACTGTCTTGCAAGGTTACATCACTAAAAGCCTTGGAATGCTGATATAATTACACTTCTAAAGTTTCTGAAAGATTAACTAGGGAAGTATTAAAATAAACAATGTTGGAGGTGTCACAATTAAAAAAAAAAAAAAAAACAATTACTACTGTAAAGCATAGAATGATACTAAAAATGAGACTGGTTATAAATAGTAACCAAATTCCCTAGGATAATGCTCTAACGTCTTAAGAACAGGATACATTGGAGAACATAATCCAACACAAGGCGGAGGTAATGAATACGTATACCACCGGTTTTCGGCGCAACTAAACCCCTAAAACTAACCCTAACCACCGGGTGTACGTATTATTTATCTTCGCCCCAACACAATTCTAAAAAGGAAGAATCTATGCGGCTCGAATACCACTGAACATAAATCTGCTCAGTTGGGGCTGACATGGAGCTAATCTCTACGTTAAAGTAGGTGGGCACATTTCAATGATAAAAAATTCGAAATTTTAAGAGAGTAAATTTTAAATAATTGTTTCTTACAGATATGAATTTAAAGCATAGTTATTATTAGTAAATAATCTAAAATTTACTAGTTTTTCGTTTGGTAAATTTCTCCTCGCTAAGGAATGAATGCCGTTATTTCGGTAAAAAAGAAAGCACAATAAAAGGGAAACATTGTCATATAGGCATATATATATATATATATATAAATTATAGTGGCCTTATATAGTTATATACAGTTAACAAAGTATATTATAACGATTTGAGAGTCAAATTATTACGTTTAGAAAGTTAAATTAGAATTAAACACGATGGACCATGCTTGTTATTTACACAGTCGGTGAAACATGCAACGATGTTGATGTTCGTTTTCACTTTCATAAAGTTTTTAATATATATTTTCTACTATACTTACATTCCAGAACATCTGTACACTATTACGTAAGGTACGTATGCCAATGCGACACAGTTCCCGAAGTGAAATAAAGTCATAATTGGAAGCCGACAGAAATATTTTCTTAATCAAGCAACGAAACGGTGTAAAAGGGAAAAAAACCCAAAGCTAATACATAACTACACATTTTGTTCGGTAACTATCTTAAAGCTGACGAACTTTACAAAAACAAAAAATATAAATAAACACAGTGACTCACTTAATACATAGATCTTTGATTTATTAATTTTATATCAAATATTATATCAAATTATTGATACTTCAATGAGAATTGTGTACGCACGTATTTCCGGCCGGAATTTTTTAAAGCTGGATACTTACACGCATTCAGTTTCCTGGGCTCTTACATACTTAAAAACCATCCCTCTGAAATTCCTGTTTTTTTCAAATTTCGTACAATGTGTTATTAAAAATGAATATTGGTTATTGTTTTCTTTTTCATTATTTTTTTTTTTTCATTATTTTTTTTTTCATTTTTCTTCGGAAATTACATAAACTATTTTATGCGTGTATTTATGACTTAGTTACCGTTTCCAAGGGAAACATTCTTACCATTTTGTTTCTTTAAACGTAACAAGAAAAGTTAGATGAAATGTCGAGACAATTCTCTGCTAATCAGGTAACGATTGTATTTATCCATTTTCTCTGCTTCTACCTCACCGTGCTTTATTTTTACAATGATTGACAATACACACACACACATGCACTATAAATGTGCATATATGTTTATACATGCATTATACAGTTTTATGTAAGTATGCCTTATATATATATACATTCCCCCCCACACACACACATTGTACAGTTTTGAACCATATATATATAAAAAATATAATTATAATCAGGGGTCAGCTAAGTGTCTTGCCACGTACTGAATTAGAAATAGACGCTAATGTCTTTTCAACTACCGTATATATATATAGGTAAGATTCAAGGATCAAGGTGTAGGAAGAGAGTAAGCTTCAAGCCTTCAAGCAGTCCATAGAGGGTATAAAAAACAATTTTCAGGAATAATAGTGGTTTATTGATGTAGAAGGTTGTAAATTTTCCCCCATATCAAAGTTCAATAAGCTGAAAAGATTGTTTTATAGATTATAGTTAGCAGCAGGGGTTGCTGTGTATGCAAAAAGAAATAAAAAATTAGGAAATGGAGTTGATAAAATCCAGGTTACATATGTTTCATAGCTAGCAGAACCTTGAAAGTAGTAATTATCCGAATGAGGGGTAATGCACTAGCTATTCATCAGGCCAACAATATCTTAATCAAAAGTTTACATTGTCATCAAGGGATCCCATGTTGACTCACAGGAGATTTAATTGGAAATCATGCAAGTCAACATGGGATCCCTTGATGACAATGTGAATTTCTTTTGATTAAGGTATCTTTCGCCTGACAAGTGGCTAGTGGATTACCTCTTGTTTGGATAATCACACCTTCTGAGGTTCTGCTAGCTATGAAACATATATCCTGGATTTTATCTACTCCATTCCTTAATTTTGGATGTGTGTATGTGCAGAAGACAGGGAGAGAAAGGCAAGCGCAGTACATAGGAAACAGGGAGATACATGGAGAGGGATGGTCAATGTAATGTGTAAGTGTAGAGAGCAATATCAATGGATGAAGAATGGCTAATAAGTGAAATAGTTCCATGTAGCACCACCACCATTATCATCAACATCAACACAAAAACTACACTAGTTCAATCTCTGGTATTACTAGTCAGTGACTTCTTAATGGCCAACAGCTACAACAACAATAGTACAAACAACTCCATCTGAAATGAAAACCAGTCACATGAGAAAGTGATGCTCTTGTACATTTTAAATGTTGACTGAATTATCTTTGATCCTAGATCAATATATATGTATATGATGGCTATCTGCTATGGACCAAGGAAGACCATCACATGATCATTAAGAACATTGTCCACTCAGACAAAATTATACTTCACTTTTGTGACTCCACTAGTGACTAATAATCCCAGTTCCATAATAAACATAAATGTCTGTAGATATTGCAGATCAAGCTTCCCCTATTCCCTACACTGCTGGTGTTTATTTGAGCAGCTCACTAAGTTCAGCATGCAAAATGCATGTTTCTTTGAAAATACCTACTCCATCCTTTCTCATTACCTCCATTAGTTAGTGATAACTAACATTGCTTTCCCAATTAACCGCTCATATTTCACATGCCTTCAATGAGGGATGTGCACAATCCTTAAATTGTAGTCTTAATTTCTGCTTGGGACACTTTCCACAAACAAGTTCACCATATAGCATTCCCAAAGTTTCTGCTTCTCATGAGAATTCTAAGACCCCCTGATGGGGGCCTTAACTTCCAAATTTTAGTCATTTTTTATAATCCAAAACTAGGTCAAAAGTACTAAATAGATCTTTATGAAATTTGAAATTATATTCTATGCAAAAGGACAGATGTAATGCAGTATATGTTTGAAAATGATGGGGGGCATAAATGAGGCCATAACCCCCATGAAAATTTATATATTTTTGCTGTTGATGAAATTTTAACCATACATATCAAACACAAATGATGTAATATTCCTAAAATTACAATTTCTTGCGAGTTAGTAAGACCCCTTAATGGGGGCTTAACTCCTACAATTTAGTCTTTTTTCCTAAGCCAAGGCAAATACAATTGTAGTCTTGGAAGCTGTAGAGTCACTCAAGGATACAAGATGAGCATTATTTGTAATTCAATGGTACAGTAGTGTAAGAGTTTGCTTTGAGATATACTTACATTGTGATTTCTGCAATGTGGTGCATAAATTATCAAGTAAAGGAGATGCATCTTTGCCTCAACTGATTCAGTTGCAGAGTATTATTTTGAGTAAGGTTATTTGGTTGCAGACCTCCTTTGAGTCTTTTTATTATCACTGGGTCAGATATAGTCCCTAGATGGTGACATTCATTTCAAGGCCTTTCCAGATAAGTGATTGGTCATTCAAAGGGATTTATAGATTGCAAATTTATTCTGTTCAGTTACCTATAGGTATAGTGATCATTGGCAAACTCCAGAGGTGACACTTTCATTTCCCTTTAGCCCTCACGTCACACAGTTGTTAATGTTTATTTAAATTGGGTCACGCCCTTCAAATTGCTATAGATTCATAATGCATCGTATGGCTGTGCCGATCACCTGTATGGTGAGGAATCCTACATTGGAGAGTGGTAACGACTAGGGTAGGCTAGCTGACTGCTTATTGTGGTTATTCGTCTTTTGGTTTCCTCTATCTTTGCTCTCTTTTACAAACCCAGTGAACATTCATATATTTCCGATTTCAAATATGAACAATGGATATATGACACAAGTTAAAAAAGATTCCCAACAATTCAACTTCTCTGGTTGACTTTAAGACCCCACCACCCTAATAGGGGCCTTAACTCACACATTTTAGAGCTCCATGTGCTCCATGTGCTCCATTTTTCAGGAGCAAAATCCTTTGAATAGGTTTTATAAGATTAGGATTTTGGAATCTGGGTATAAAGGTGATTAGTATGGGGTAAATATGTCATAATTAGAATTTTTGTTAGGGTATGTAAAGAGGGAAAGAACCCTCATTAAAATTCTTAATCACCAATTTTGATGAAATTTGAATCCTAGATATTCCAGCTCATTAGAAAATATAAAAGAAAAGTCTAATTTTACTATTCCATGTGACACGGACAATGCCAGGTATCCCTGCTAGTTTATTATAAGAATAAGGATTTAACAAGTTTAATGAAAAGTATGAATATGGTTAAATGTAGGTATAGGAGAAGTATAGAAGTAAAAAGTAAGAGCTTTAAATCTTTTACATTAACTGGGAATACAATAAGTGATTACTAGAATATAATATTTAGTTAAATCGTTGTACTGGAATTACCAGCAGAATGTAGAGTAAAATAAAGAATTATGGAATGTGATACCATGTAAAGTTTCATTAAGTGGTAAATTTAGAATAGGAAAAGTAAATAAGCATTTCAGAGAAGGATGTAGGATGGTATCATCATCATCATCATCATCGTTTAACGTCCGCTTTCCATGCTAGCATGGGTTGGATGATTTGACTGAGGACTGGTGAAACCGGATGGCAACACCAGGCTCCAATCTAAATTTGGCAGAGTTTCTACAGCTGGATGCCCTTCCTAACGCCAACCACTCAGAGAGTGTAACTATCATAGTATAAGAAGAGGCATGACAGGGTGCTCTATGGATTAAATTAAATTAAATATATAATGCACCTATAGTTTATGTAGATGAGAACTGTGTGGAGAGATTCAAAGTGTGACATTTAGACTTATGATAAAATCAGAATGTTTTGAAAAATCTTTGGGCATAAGTGATAAACACATCATTTTGTCAATTCAAGTAATTGTGGTGAATAGTGTAATAGGATTTGTATAGATTCTTTTAAACATAACCAACAAGATGCATGGCTTCCCTAGTATGACATTTCAGTATTGATGATAGACCTAGTAATATTATATGGTACACTGTTTCTCTTAAGATTGTGTATGTGGTTAGCTAATCGGGTAGACTTATTGTGTTTAGTAGATTTAAAAGAACTCAGATGAGTTATCCATGTTTAAAACTGACAGTGGCACCAATGTATATCCTGACAGAGTTTTATTGTTTGTTAAGGACAGTGTATTCATAAACATTATTAAATCTACAGCAGTTGCCTTGTAATGGTCAATTATTATGCATTTTACAGTCGCATCCTTTCCTGTTGGACTTCCATTATGTTTGATTATTAGTATTATTACTAAGACATCTATCTGGGGTTAAAATAATGCTGTCAGATTCTTCTCTGTCACATTTGTTATATTCCATAGAGTTGTCAGTATTATTATTATTATTATTATTATTATTATTATTATTATTATTATTATTATTATTATTATTGTTATTGTTGTTGTTGTCATTATTATTATTATTATTATTATTATTATTATTATTATTATTATTATTATTATTATTATTGTTATCATTATTATTATTATTATCATTATTATTATTATTAAGACAGCAAGCTGGCAGAATCATTAGCATGCATTTTTTTAATTGCATTTCAAGTTGAAATTTAGGCAGCAAAGCAGCCTGTGCACTAACTGTATGTACCTATTACTTTACAGTGTGTGTGTGTGTGTGTGTGTACACACACATACGCATGTGTGTATGTGTGTGTAAGAGTGTGTGTGTGTAAAAGAGTTCATGTGTGTGTGTAGAAACAGACATTTATATAGGTAGAAAATTGATAGACCATAACTCACAAAAATATACACAAGCAAACAAATATTCACAGTGAAAAATTCTGTCTCATACTCTATAAGTGTTTATAGTGACATAACTTGCATACACGCACACACACATGCACGCGCACACACACACATGCATGCACACACACACAGACACACACACACACATGCACGCACGCACATACACACACACACACAGACACACATTTATACCAGGTTGAGTCAAAAGGTTTTTCATATTTCTGGCTTTAATTAATAGTTCAAACAAATTACATACAAAAAGTGCTTATTCATCAAAATATATACCATCATATTCTATTGAATATTGCCATCATTGTGTCAGAAGCTCATTTCTATACTTATACAATTTGGCTACTTTCGAGGCAAAAAACTCCATGGACCCATTTTCAACATCATCCACATTGTTGAACTTCCATTTATAAAGGAAATGAGCTATACCTCAGTAAAGGTGGTAATCTAAAGGTGCAAGTTTTGGACAGCAAGCAGGGTGAGGAAGCACTTTCAGCCCTTCAAATTCCTCAAGTTTGTGCTTGGTCACATTGGTAGTGCATGTTGGGGCATTGTCATGCTGTAGGAGTGTGCATCTTCAATTGATCAATGTCAGGTAGCAAGTTTTCAAAGCATTATATACTCACTATATTTGTTGAGCATAAAGGTTAGTATTCACAGCATGACCATCTGGGATAAGCTCAAAGTACAACACACCCTCCAAATTTCCCCAAACACAAAACATGACCTTCTGTTCAAACTGCCCATGTTTGACAACAGGTTCTGAACCCTGACCAGAATGGATCCACTGATTTCTCTTACTAGATCCATTTTTCATCCCCAGTTTTGAATCTGTGCCAAAAATGAGCATCTTGAGGATTTACCAGCAGTTGTTTGCAAATGTTCATGTATCATTGAGTCTGGGCATTGGTTAATTCATGAGGAGCCTCTCATCAATGTCTGTTCACAAGGCCGAACTTATGGTGGTGTCAGTTGATGGTGTTTTGTGAAAGACCAAGTTTTACCAACAATCTATTTGTGCTTGTTCTTAGCTGTTGGTCATGTATTTCAAGCAAGGCCTCATCTTCCATAACAAAGTCTCCATGACCTTGGTTTGTCTTCAAGCCTGATGTGATCTTCTTTGAAATGTCTGAATCAGTCTTGTGCCAGCCACATATTCGTTGACGGTTCCTGAGCCTTCCACATCATTAATATTTTTTGCCACTTCCCTTGCTGTCAGTTCATTTTAACACAGGTAGCATAAAATAGCTCTAATTTTTTTCACCATTCATTATCAAAGCTGTAAAATAAAGAATAAACTATTAATGCTTATATGCTATATAAAATAAAGAATTATAAACAATTAATGTTTATAATAGTGGGGCCCATGAATATTTCATGAAATTAATAGCAAACCTATTGGGTTATTTCTGAAAACTTTATCAAAAAAATCTGAAAGCATAACCTGTGTTGTGTCTGTATGGAAAGATAGTTGCTCATCTGCTTTTCATTGAAAAGTGAAAGAAATTGGAATATGGTGAGGTAGACCCAGGAAGACATGGGATGAGGTGGTGAAGCATGATCTTTGAGCCTCACAGAGGCAATGACTGGTGACTGAGATCTTTGGCAATGTGCTGTGCTTGAGAGGACCCATCAAGCCAAGTGCACTCATGCTGGTGGCACGTAAAGAACACCTTTCAAGCATTGTCCCACACAGAGGCAAAGTGGCTGAGTTCCTTTCAAGCATTGGGCCTCATGGAGGCATAGGGCCTCATGGAGGCAATGACTGATACTTTTGGCATTATGTCATGCTTGAGAAGAAGACCCATCAAATTGAGCAAAATCACAGTTGTGGCAGATACCAGTGTCATGCAAATTGGCACCCATGCTGGTGGCACATAAAAGCACCCCAGTGTCATACAAAGGACACCAGTTCTGGTATGTAAAAGCATCCATTACACTCTCAGAGTGGTCGGCATTAGGAAGGGCATCCAGCCATAGAAAACCATGCCAAATCAGACTGGAATCTGGTGCAGCCTTCCAGCATGCCAGCTCAGTGAAACCATCCAACCCATGCTAGCATAAACAACAGTCGTTAAATGATAATGATGATGAGGGTGATATACTTTATACACAATTTTATAGACTTAATTCACAATACTCATAAAATAAATATTCGCTCTTATTTTTCCATTTTTCCCTAAACAAAAAGATATCCTGTACATATGATACAACCTTTAGTTAAAATTGCATATATCTGCCACATAAATAAGATTGACTCTTTCACAGAATTGCACTTATGCACGTATGTTAAGTGATAGATGATATAAGAAACTTAGTTCAATTAAAAAAAATACACTTTTCACTATCCATTCACCACCACCACCACCTTCACCACCACTAATACCACCATCATCTCTCTCTCTCTCTCTCTCTGTCTCTCTGTCACTCACTCTCACTTTCTCTTTCTCTCACTGCCTTTCTTTAACCTCACCATCAGAACATCACTCCGCTAAAGTTATATTTCAACTCTCCTCCTCTACCATCAACTAACTTTTTTAAACTCGTAATAAATATTACATTCCTTCTACCTCACGTCATGGACGCTTCTCTCTCCCTCTTTTCTTTCTCCCTCTTTCTGTCTCACACTTCATCTTATCCTCTTTTTCCCCCTCCTTTTTCTTTCTCCTCTCCTTCCCTTCAACCAATCACGTGAAAACATTACAATTACATTCCCTCTACCTCACATCATGGACACTTCTCTCTCCCTCTCTTTCTCTAGTCACATGAAAGCATTACTGATGAGCTAAGTAACACAATGACAAACAGAATTATTATAAAATGTTATATATGTGAAGGCACATGGCTCAGTGGTTAGAGCATTGGGCTCACAATCATGAGGTAGTGAATTCAACTCCCAGACCAGGCTGTGTGTTGTGTTTTTGAGCAAGACACTTTATTTCACATTGGTCCAGTTCTCTCATCTGTAGAAATGAGTTGTGACATTATTGGTGCCAAGCTGTATTGGCCTTTGCCTTTCCCTTGGATAACATCAGTGGCATAGAGAAGGGCAGCTAGTATCCATAGGTGACTGCTGGTCTTCCTTAAACAACCTTGCTTGGCCTTGTGTCTCGGAGGGGAGCTTTCTAGGTGCAAACTCATAGTCATTCATGACCAAAGGGGTCTTTACCCTTTATGTTATATTTGCAAATAAGCAATAAACAATTCAGCAATGATTGGACAACAAGTTGTATCAAATTAATGATACAACATGGAGATACAAGTTGCCAAATAGCATCAGTGAAAATTAAAAAAACCTTTTTGACTCTATTGGGTACATATAATATATATATGTGAGCATGTGTGTGTGTATGTGTTTGTATGTGTGTATGTATGTGTATGTATGTATCTTAATTCTAGTATATCATATTATTATCTATATTTTAATCTTAGCTGAGCAGCAGCCTTTTGGTTAAGAAGAAGGTGTAGTTTTTAAATTCTCCAAATTACAGGCCATAACCTGAAATCAGTAGTCATATTTTACAATTGTCAGAAGCACAAAATTGCATAACCTGAGGAAATTGTAATGCAGGAGATGCCTGCATATGATTTACAGCAGGCAATATTTGAATTCCATTGGCAATGTTACAACTTTTCTTCTGTGATTTTTTTCCAACGTGTGTGTGTGTGTGTGTGTGTGTGCAACACAAGAAGGTATCATATGCAATAACTAGTGACATAGTATCTCTGTAAACTGCTACAAAAACAAAGGAGATGTATTAGAGAGAGGAAATTACAGTGATATGAAATTGTTGGCCAAATTATGAAAGTCAACAAAAGAGTCATAAGCACAACAGCTCAATGATAGAATTAGACTAGATGTCATTTTTCTAGTAAGAGGAATGCAGCAGAAGTATTTAGTAAAGAATAGTAACTCTGTGTAGCACTCACTGACATGAAAGCCTTTGACTGGGTACCATGCTTAATAACCTGGTGGTCACTTAAGAAACAAACTGTAGATTAATGGCTTATGAGAGCTGTATGTAGAAAGATGGACTCAGTAATATGAAAGTCAGTGATGAGTACAATTAGGAATTTAACATCGCTGTACTTCACTGTACTCATTACCATTTAGTCACACTAAATATTCAATCCTCAGACCCTTACTATTCATCATGGTCACAGACGAGTTCAAGACCAGCTGTCCATGGCAACTCCTATATGCTGATGATCTAGCTCATATGGCTGAATATATAGAATTCTAACTCTTCTATGTCTTACTCTTTGTCTCTTCCCTACTTTCTTCCTAGTTCACCAGAGTAAATAAACATACCTGAGGCTATTGAATGCAATCTATATTTACACTGCTATCCCACCTCTCAACCATACATTTCTGGCCTTTCTGCTGACATTGCTATATCTCCTTATTCCATTCCTCAATCTACATGCCTTAGGCTACAATGTACTCTGTTAGTGCCATGAGAAAATACTTTCAGTATCCTCTGTAAAAGTGGTTGGTCATAGGAAGGATATAAAAAAACAAAGCCAAATGACACATAAAGTCTTTAAGGGCAGTAGTGCCCAATAAGGAATGACAAATGATGACCTATCCAACCCATGCCAGCATGGAAAGCAGGCATAAAATGATGATGATGACAACAATGATGACAACAATAACAGCAGTGTGTGTGTGTGTGTGTGTGTGTGTAGTCTCTTAACCAGGAGAGAAGGCCTTTTTCAAGGTTTCTAATACTACTGGGAAAGAGGAAAGAAAGTTTCCCAAACCAGAGGCCCATCCCAACTGCTTGCTACAGAGTGGACCTGGACTCTGCAAGAGGAACCCAAGTCACCAGATAGAAGGTGTTAAACAGGACAACTGGAGGGTCCATTCATGTCTTCCAATTGCAGTGTAGTGCCAATAAAGGACAGAGGACAGGCTACATGATTCATAATATGCTGTTCAGATTCAGTGTCTTGTGTATCATAAGTAAAATCGAATTTGACTGTGAATTAGGTAAATTTGATCTGCCATCCACTTTACACCACTACCTGGTCCTTCATTGTCTAGCAAGAACCACTCTGTTTGAACATTTGAACCAAGTCTCTATTCTTGGGTTAACTTTGTTCTTTTTCTCTGCTAGTCTTAGAACTTGTGAAAAGGGTCATCTATGCTGCCCTTTCTTTTCTGAGCCCTGCCTCCACTACAACCAAAAGAAAAAGTGAGAGGCATGAACTGTATCAACTGAGTTATCCATAGCATAAATCTAGTAGCATGCCTAGGAAAGGGTGTGGGATGAGGCAGTCTATCCCAGGTGACACTTTCACAGGGACAGCATTTTTTAGGTCTGCTGTATTAGCATGTGTAGGCTGTATTGAAATATAGGGTGGGGGAGTGCAAATTCAAGGGCTGCCCTGGGTTGCACACACTCTATGTCACTGTATAAATACCAGTAATATACTATAATACCAGTAATATACTAAATTAGTTAAATGTATTTCTCTGGAAGACTTTCTGTAACTTTTAGATTCACTTCTCCAGAAAACAGTTCTTTTACCTGGTCAACTTCTTTTTAATATTCATCTATTACAGTATGAAGATGGCTTCTGCCGATCAAATCGCTGGGAGATTCCAAATAAATTAAGCCAGGTAAAAAATTTTATTTCAGCATTTCTTTATTCAATTTTCAGCATTTCTTTATTTTCTTTACAATTAAATATGATTGTTATTTTGCTAAGTAACTTAATTTTATGTTTCTCACACTGTTGCAGCTGTATGCTATATGGGTGTCTAAAGGAATAAAAATAAAAATAAATATTGTGTACACCATAAGAATTCAGAATCTTCAAGAGGCATGAAATAAATCATTTTTAATGGTGGAACTCAAAATAGACAATCATCATCATCGTCGTCGTCATCATCATCATCACCATCATCATCATCATCATCATCATCATCATCATTTAACATCCATTTTCCATGCTGGCATGGGTTGGACAGTTTGACTGGAGCTGGTCAGGAAAGGGACCGCTCCAGACTCCGTTGCCTATTCTGGCATGGTTTCTATGGCTGGATGCTCTTTCTTATGCCAACCATTCTACAGTGTGTACTGGGTGCTTTTTATGTGGCACAAGCACCAATGCTTTTAACATGGATCCAGCATGAGTGCCTTTAACATGGCACCAGCACCAGTGCTTTTGACATGGCACCAGCACCATAAAGTTATAAATAATCCTTTCTCTTATAGGTACAAAGCTGAAATTTTAAGGGAGGGGGCTAGTTGATTATATTGGCCCCAGTGCTCAAATAGTATTTATTTTATCGCCCCCTGAAAAGATTAAAGATAGAGTCAACCACTATGAAAACAAAGTTATAAATAATCCTTTCTACTATAGGCACAAGGCTTGGAATTTGTGGCGAGGAGGATAATCGATCACATCGATCCCAGTACTTGACTGATATTTAATTTATCGACCCTAAAAGGATGAAAGGCAACGGTGACCTCGGCAGAATTTGAACTCAGAATGTGGCAATGGACAAAATACCATTAAGCATTTCCTCCAGCGTGCTAACGATTCTGCCAGCTCACCGCCTTAATAAATAATAATAATAGCATGTAAAATATTGGGGTTTTTTGTTGTTTTCTTTAACCCAATATTTACATGCTGTTATTAATAGCTTTATCAAGGCAGTAAGTTGGCAGAATCATTAATGTGCCAGACAAAATGCTTAGAAGCATTTCGTCTGTCTTTACTTTCTGAGTTCAAATTTCACTGATTGACTTTAACTTTCATCCTCTCAGTGTAATCAACTATCGCCATACCCTTCCATTCATACCCTTGTGCCTATAGTGAAAAATTATTTATAGTTTTATTTACTTTTAGTTCTACTATTAAAAATAAGTATATTTTGTTACATTTTGAAATTCTACTTTTCTCTTCATTTTCCTGACTTGTTTTGGAACAGTTGTCTCCAATATAAAAATTGCATATATTCGCTGTATATTCTCAAACACAGGATTCAGCAAATTTAATCACTGATTATTTCTCTAGCCTTTATGTTTAGGGAAATCTTTATTTCAAATTTATATTTTTGATCAATCTTTACAGTCTATTCTCACTCTCCACCTCCATCCCCACTCTCTGTCTGTCTGTCTCTCTCTCTCTTTTTCTCTCCCCCCCTCCCCCCTCTCTCTCTTTTCATTTCTTTTTCATTTCTTCTTCATCTTACAAAAGAACTGTTTATTTCAGTATCCAAAACAACAAGATGGATTCACAGTTGTCATTGCAAACAATGACGGTCATCTACTTGAAGGTGTAAAGCGTTCAAAAAATTCTCCATGGGGTAATTTCGTTGATACCTGGGATTTCCCTTTAAAAATACCAGGTATTTTTATTATTTTGCTTACAACTGTCAACTGAATTTGAACCCATAAAAGATACACAAGTATATTAGATGCCCCACCCACTCCTGATTCAGCAGAGCATGTTCAAGAAAAAAAGTTTTTAGTGCATTAACCTTTTAGCATTCAGATTACTGTCAAAAGTAAATCCCTATTTATCCACAATGTTTTGAATTAATCACAGATTATCTCATAGTTTCAAGATTTCACTGTTGTGATTGTTTATTTTCAGAATGACACGGAAGAGTGTGAGAGGTTAGTGTAAACATGAAGCAGGTAGAATATCAGGGCCTAATAAGGCCAGTTTGTGAAAGTGCAGGGTTTAGTGGTTAGGACATTTGATTCACAGTCATAAGGTTGTGAGTTCAATTCCTGGTAGCATGTTGTGTTCTTGAGCAAGGCACTTGATTTCACATTGCTCTAGTCCACTCAGCTGGCAAAAATGAGTTGTACCTGTATTTCAAGGGGCCAGTCTTGTCACATTCTGTTTCATGCTAAGTCCCCCTGAGAACTACGTTAGGCTAGAGGTACATGTGTCTGAGGAGTACTCAGCCATTTGCACATTAATTTCACAAACAGGTTGTTCTGCTGATTGGATTATCTGGAACCCTCGTCATAATTGATGGAGTACCAGTTCAATATGGCCAGTTTAAATGTTAAATGGTTAAAGCTAATGGAAGGTCCAACTTTGCATATAGGACCTAGGGTTATTTTATTGAGACTTTTTTGCAAATTGCGCATCTTATATACCAGCTAACATGGAACTTATGATTACTTGTATATTTTATATATGAAATTGCAAGATCATAATTAAAACAATAGCTTCCTTAGAAATAAACCTCAAATATTTTTTGTCATTATACATTCAATAATTATTTCTGCACTGTAGCAATTAAAAAAGAGCATTACATTTGAAATTGTTTTGTTTTGTTTTGTTTTATTTTTCTTTTCTTCTTTTTTTTCAACAACATTAAAAAGCTGTTTCAATTTTTATTTTTTGAACTCATACATAACTGCTTACTTTGCAGGGAGCTCTGGACTGAATACAACTGCTCGGAGACAAGCATCAGCAAAAGGTTTAAGCAACCTGAAGGAAAACTTTGATAGACAAATGCAAGACTTTAACATTGAAACTAGTGTAAGAGAGTTTTCAAAATGCAAGACTTTTGTATCTTCATATAAAATGGCTGTGTGGTTAAGAAGCTTGCTTCCCAACCATGTGGTTTTAGGTTCAGTTTCACTGCAAAGTACCTTGGCAAGTGTCTTCTACTATTGCTCCAGGCTGGCCAAAGCCTTGCAAGTGGATTTAGATAGAAACAGAAAGAGACCTGTTTTGTGTGTGTGTGTGTGTGCATTAGTGTGTGTGTATACACACACACACACACACACAACTATCTACACTAATCATCTCCATTTTTCACTTTCTCCCACTGTATTGTTCTCCATCTTTAACACCTTGCTTATTTGCTATCACCCTCAATACCCTTACATGTTAAAAATAGCAGCCAAAACCGCTATAAAGCCATTATATCACTCATATCATCACTCTCTAATTATAATAAGAGTGGCTGTGTGGTAAGTAGCTTGCATACCAACCACATGGTTCAGAGTTCAGTCCCACTGCGTGGCACCTTGGGCAAGTGTCTTCTACTATAGCCTCAGGCCGACCAAAGCCTTGTGAGTGGATTTGGTAGATGGAAACTGAAAGAAGCCCGTCGTATATATGTATATATGTGTGTGTGTATGTGTGTGTGTGTGTTTGTGTGTCTGTGTTTGTCCCCCCAACATCACTTGACAACCGATGCTGGTGAGTTTACATCCCTGTAACTTAGCGGTTCGGCAAAAGAGACCGATAGAATAAGTACTAGGCTTACAAAGAATAAGTCCTGGGGTTGATTTGCTCAACTAAAGGCAGTGCTCCAGCATGGCCACAGTCAAATAACTGAAACAAGTAAAAGAGTAAAAAGAGTAAAGAGTAATATATATATATATCTATATATATATATATATATCATCATCATCATCATCATTGTTAATGTCCGCTTTCCATGCTAGCATGGGTTGGACAATTTGACTGAGGACTGGTGAACCGGATGGCTGCACCAGGCTCCAATCTGATCTGGCAGAGTTTCTACAGCTTGATGCCCTTCCTAACGCCAACCACTCCAAGAGTGTAGTGGGTGCTTTTACGTGCCACCAGCTCGAGGGCCAGTCACGCGGTACTGGCAATGGCCACGCTCAAAATGGTGCTTTTTACGTGCCACCTGCACAGGAGCCAGTCCAGCGACACTGGCAATGGCCTTGCTCGAATGATTTTCTTACGTGCCACCAGCACAAGTGCCAGTAAGGCGATGCTGGTAACGATCACGCTCAAATGGTGCTATTTACTTGCCACAAGCACGGAAGCCAGACAGCTGCTCTGGCAATGATCACGCTCGGACAGTGCTGTTAGTGCTCCACTGGCACAGGTGCCAGTCATCAAATATGGTTCAATTACGATTTCGATTTCACTTGCCCCAACAGGTCTTCGCAAGCAGAGTTTAGCGTCCAATGAAGGAGAGGTTGGCATGGGTGCCAGTCGTCGAATTTGGTTCGATTTTGTATATATATATCATCATGATCATCATCATCATCATTTACTGCCCGTTTATTTTCATACTAGCATGGGATGGATAGTTTGACAAAAGGTGGCTAGTCAGATGACTGTGTCATGTTTGATGGTCTGCATTGATATGGTTTCTATGACTAGATGCCCTTCCTAAAGTCAACCTCTTCACAGAGCGTAGTGAGCACTTTTTATGTAGCACCAATTGCAGTGCAGTCATCAAACATTGGCATTTGTGTTGTACAAGCATTCATCACTATAATCCAGTGACATACAGATGTCTATTTATGGTGACTTTATTTGTCATTCCATCTACTGAAAGTCTTATAGCAACAGAAGAGTGGCAATGAGTGCAAACCTAACCAGCTGGAAGTGCACAGTAAATTACAACTTCCACTTGTCAACTTCCCTTCAAACTATGCAGAGCTACAATGGGATTGAATAGTCATCTGAGAGGTTATAGATGCTATGTCGGAAATGCCATTGACAACAAGGAAGCACATGGAGATGGCAATCATCTGTAAAGAAGGAACAATCGCTATGTATATACAGAGACACTCATGCATGTCTCTTAGTATTTTTAATCCTTTTGCCATTCTTAGTCCAAATTTCATGTTTTTTTTTTATTGTATTCTTCATTCTTTAGTTAATCTGTCACATATTCTATCAGAGATTTGTCTCCTATGTATGCATGGGTGTGTGTGTATGTTGTATGTGTGTGCACATGTATGTTGTGGAGGAGGGTTAGGTCTAGTTTTAATTGTTTCTATTGTGCTTTATTTAGTTTCATGTTTAAAGGATTATAAGGGTCATTGATCTAATTTAGATCTAGCTCAAGGTTTTACTTTATTATCAGTATCAGATGGTTGTGGAATTGAATGCATACAGGAATTATTGGGTTAGGTGTTTGCTAGGAATTACCTTGTAGTGGATTTGTGATGTGGATGTGTGTGTGTGTGTGTGTGTGTGTGTGTGTGTGTGTGTGTGTTTTATTACTTTGTGAAGCAATCTATTAATATAGCAAACTATTTTCTGTTGTAGTCCTTAAGAAATGTAATGAAAAAAACAAAAAAAAATGATGTACCAAAACCAAAACCAGCTGTTGCAAAAGATTGCTCACCTCGCAGTGAAACCCCACAAGCAAATCAGCCTGAACAAATTAAAGAAGAAAAAGGAGAAAACGTAACTGATGAAAAACCAACTGATACTGAATCTAGATGTAGTTCTCGCAAATCTGCTGCTGACGTCCAGGCAACTGAAGCAAAATCTGCAACTCCAAAACCCAGCGAGAGACCAGAATCAAAATCTTCCTCTGTTCACTAGTCATTTCCAACCAGCCTCGATAAATATCTTAAACTGTCCAGTTATTGCCAAAAGCTTTGTAAATAAATGTCATGTCATTTCTATGGCATATTTGTACCCACACACTGTTAACCGTTCATTAATTTTTATGAACCATATCTCTTAGTATGTTTGAAATATTTTAACAATAAATGTCTTATCCTAACTAAATAGTTTTCTGATATTTTTCTCCTAAAATAGTGGTAAGTGGCATAGAATTCTCAGACAGTTAAAGATATGATATAGTTTCAAGTAACTGTTGAAACTATTTCCAATTCACCTGTAATATTAATGCATTTGAGAAAGACATTTCACCTGCCCTAAAATTTTGAGTATCATCATCATCATCATCATCATGACATGGGTGGGACAAATCAGATTTAAATTTTGGCCTAGGTCTCCATGTTTGAGTATATCAATGTTTGGGTATATCAATGATCACTTCTAACTCTGGTATGTTTCTGTCTCCCTTTTTCTTTTATGTCTGCCATACTCTTCTCTATTCATTAGTGACTTTTTCCCTATTGTTTTTAACATTTGTGTGTAGCTGATATAGCCATTAATTACCTTTAATCTTCTACACACTGCTGTCATTCACTTGTAACCTAAGCATCTCAATACACAACTAGAACCCTAAAACTTACACTCCCTGATATGTATTTATGGTAACCAAACATATCTAATATTACCAAAACTGCACCTAAACACTAGATTTTCCCTGTTGGGCATGAAAATACCTAGATAGCTGGCTCTTCTTAAAGCTAAAATATGATTCACATTGGAATACAATTCATTATCTTTGATGATGATGATGATGTTACGCACAAAGACATTGAAGACTACATACAAAAAAAGCCACCTAAGTTATTCACAAAAACTAACCAACATGCTACAACCATTGGTCTATAGATACAGTGCTTTCTCTATTTCAGTCCTTTCTATTGCTACCATAATGGTTTTCACTAAAATTCTACAGGAAGCACTTTGCCCATTAATAGTTCATTCAAAGCTGCAGGCATCTTGAATCCCTCCACTATGTATACTTTCCTTAAAGCTATCAACGTAGAGAAAATCAAACTGAGAATCAACTGCACCAATGTCATCAGTCTGGGAGGACCTGCAAAAGTCACAGATATTAATCTCACAAGATACACATGCATACACACATATATTCAAATACACTTACCATAATCAAGTACACACACCATAACTACATATATCCAGACATATCTATATATGAACACACACACACACATACATACATACATACATACATACATACATACATACATACATACATGTATGTACTTATTGGGTCATCCCACAAAAAATGCAGTTTTTTCAACTGCGTGAACTAAAAGTCGGAGGGAGAAGGATAAACTATCTGCATCAACTTGCTATAAAAGCAGGTAGTAATTTTACCCTGTCTTTATTCTTAGTGCAAATTTTGAAGAGTGCAATTCGATTTTAACAGTTATTCTTTCAAAGCTATAATGGAATTGACACAGGAGCATATTCAACATATTTTGCTTTATGAGTTCAATAAAGGCAACAACGCAATGGAAAGTGTGAGGAATATCAATGCAGTCTATGGGGATCGGACAATAAGTGTAAGCCAGTGTCAACAGTGGTTCCAGAAATTCCAAGCTGGAAACTACAGCCTAGAGGATGAGCCTCGTCTTGTTGAGCTTGATGAGACATCCTGCAAACTCTAGTGGATCAAAATCCCATTGTAATTGTTGAGGAACTAGCAGAGAAGCTTGGATTTGGTCATTCAACCAGTCTTTCAAGTCAAGTGCTAGAAGAAAAGCGACCATATTTGGTTTAAAGACGAATGGTGTTCTTCCATCAGGATAATGCTCAGCCACATACAGCAAGGATGACATTCCAAAGGCTGGAGCAGTTTGAATGGGAAATGATACCCTACCCACCATATTTGCTGGACATTGCCCCATCTGATTATCATTTATTCCTCAGTCTTCAAAATCATTTGGATGGAAAAATTTGAATTCTGTAGACGAGATCAGAACAGTAATGGAGGAGTATTTTTCGTCACGGGCAAGTGAATTTTGGAAGAGGGGACTTGCAAGTCTACCAGATAGATAGAAGAGCATTGTAGAAAATGAAGGAGAGTATGTTTTAGATTAAAAAAGAACTTTGTTTATCTTAATTTTGAAAAATAAAAGAATATAAAAAACGCATTATTTATGGGATGACTCAATACATGCATACATACATACACACATACATACATACATACATACATACATACATACATACATACATACATACATACATACATACATAATGTATGTACAAACATATTTGTTGAATTAATTTACCATGTAATTGAAGAAAGTCTGCCTCATGTCTTTAATTTTTTTTTTCTTTTTCTAACAATTTCCTTCCCTCTGGTGTTGAGTTAACAGCTGTAAATATACCATAAATTAAACATTATATTGACTTCATGGCTAGCTGTTGGTATATGGTTAATACACATGTAGCTTCCGGAACCCTGATAGACATGTAGATACAACTTTGTCAAAATACATTTGAAACTTGAAATGTAAACATAAATTTCACCAACTGGAGAATTTTTAGATATACAAATGTATGACCAATTTTTAGGATTTTGCAACTGCGCTGATGAAAAACTTAATCTTGCCTTCTTCCGGGAACATTATAAATTGTAATACAGAATTTCTGTCCTTTTGCAGACATAAGATTCCTCGCTTATTGAAGAATTATAGAATTCCTTCTGCTATACACGACAACGGGTTATATTTTTAATAGACTGTCTTGTTAACTTATACATCATATGCCCACTCAAAGCTATGTTCCTATGAATTTGTTATACCATCTTCTGCTCTTTATTTTCCCACTTCCCATTTTCTTTTCTTTTCCTCATCCTACGTTTTCTTTCCCCTGCTTCTTTCCTTTTCCCCTTTCTCATTCACATATCTCGTATTCCTTCAATTGCCCTATGCGCATCCAGTACATATTAAGGGCTATGGGAAGCTTGGAGATGAGAAAAGGGAACATATGTAACATGTAGGTAGAGATGAAAAATCTCCAAGTGAGATCACACCAGCCCTTATTGCTTGGTTAGATTTGACTAGTTAGCCAAAACGTACTATCGCTCATGAAAATACCTCGTTTTTAAAACTGAAGAAAGTCCTGGGTGAAGCAAATAGCCTCAACAACATTTTATGCAATAGTTTATTACACGTTAAGGAATTTTTTACCCTACTATTATGTACAACTGAAGAAGAGATCCCCAAATGGATTTTCTGCAACATGAAAATTGAGCCAAGGTTTTGAGTGAGTCTCTAAAACTACTATAATTCACATAAATTATTATAAGGACCTTTTGCCAAAATATCACTTTAAGGATGGTCGTTTTTTGTATAAGTTATTCATTTGGGAGATGTCACACCAGATGGCTTCCAATTATTTTATTGCAATTTCAATAACATCGTGCTTCTGTTTATCTATCTATCTATTTATCTATCTATCGATCTATCTATCTATCTATCTATCTATCTATCTATCTACCTACCTATCTATTTATCTAGCTAGCTAGCTATCTGTGTATACACACACACACACACTCACGTGTATATATATATATATATATATATATATATATATATATATATATATATATAATGTTTATAATATATTTTAAATAATTGATAGGGAGGACAGTGTGTACTGTAAGCTTTATTTGGTATGATGATCATTTTGGCTTACACCTGCATTGCTCCCTAGTGGGTGGGGAATGATATAATGGAATTGAATGTAACCCACAGTGCAGAAGAAACTCATCAAGTTGCATAATATGCTACAGTGTTATAGTATGTACATTTCGCTACTGTATGCATCATACCAACACCATCCTGCCATACACAGTAGTGAAATGTACATATTATAACACTGTAACATATTGTGTAACCTGATGAAATTTCTTCTGCACTCTAGGGTGCATTCGGTTCCATTATATTGTTCCCCACCCACTGGGAAGCAGTGCAAATGTAAGCCGAAACGATTGTCGTGTTAAATGAAGCTTATCATACCCTCTGTCTTCCCTATCAACTATTTAAAATATACTAAACGTACACTGAGGAATTCCTTATGCAGATCCTGCAACAAAAGTGCAGTACCATGGGTGATGCCTGGTAGCCGTAAGTGGTGAAGTGCTCCCAAAGCACACTAGTAGGGACAAACCCCAAACAAGGTTTGGATACTACATTTTAAAGTCTCCTATCTAAACTTTAATTTTAAAAATAACCTATATACTCTTTTACTCTTTTATTTGTTTCAGTCATTTGACTGCGGCCATGCTGGAGCACCGCCTTTAGTTGAGCAAATCGACCCCAGGACTTATTCTTTGGAAGCCTAGTACTTATTCTATCGGTCTCTTTTGCCAAACTGCTAAGTTACAGGGACATAAACACATCAGCATCGGTTGTCAAGTGATGTTGGGGGGACAAACACAGACACACAAACACATACATGCACACATACACACACACATATATATATATATATATATATATATATACATGTATACGATGGGCTTCTTTCAGTTTCCATCTACCAAATCCACTCACAAGGCTTTGGTCGGCCTGAGGCTATAGTAGAAGACACTTGAGTAGGAACAGGAGGGTCTTCTTATGCCCAAGGTGTATTTTAAAGGTGCAAATATCCAAATATTCCGAGATTTGAAAAAAATCCGAAATCCAAGGCATTTCCAGTGTCAAATATATCAGATAAAGGATTATCAACTATATCTAGAGTATGGTCCAATTATTATAATTGCATAAGTTAAGGTGGAGGTAGTTGGGTGGTGGAGCCAATTCAGTTGCACTTCGTGACATCTAATAAGCTTGAACTACGAATCTACATCTGAGACATGGCTAATGCATTGTTCTTATGCAATGGAAGACCTCTTCAAACAATATGAAAATGAAACCAACATTCTATAAATAAACTCATTAGAAAGTACATTCTTATCCAGGAGAATCTTTCAACCAAACGGATTTCATTCAAAATCTGATGAAATTTCTGCTGGAGGTTGCACAAGCTATTCAAAGGACAATAAAAACAAACTCATCCTAAAATGTAATCTAAAATGCATTTCAACCTAAAATCTTATCTAAGTCTGGTGATTAACATTATAGATTATAATCTTAAAATCCACTACTAATAAAGCTGCTTAACAAAACTACAACTAGATCTGAAAGTACTTTCTTCTTCTGACCCCAATACATATAGGTAAAGATTTTTCAAATTCTGAATCCAATACAGCTTATATTTAGAATGTTATTATAAAGATTATTATTAAAAATATTATACAGTATTACATTATATAGAATATTTTGCAAAAAGCATAATGGTTAATGTAGTAAAGTATCAATTCCCTATCAGAACTGCAGTTTGATTTTTCACATTGAAATTAAATGTCAAAGACAATTCCAGATTCAACCACAGATTAGTCTACACATAATATATTTTATACAAGTGCAAATAAGTTATATTAAAGGTAATGTATTTAGCAGTAACATTGGGCTTTGTATATGGTGATTAACTAGTGCAAGTGCTTTATATATATACACACACACACACACACACACACACACATATATATATATATATATATATATATATATATATATATATATATATATATATACATACACATATATCTTATACACAAATGGCAATTTCTGTCTGTCTGTCTGTTACCATCTTGCTGCCTACACTAGTGAACCAATCTTGACGAATCTTTTGCATACATGTTAAACTAACATCCAGTTGAATTATAGGCTAATTAGATTTCAATAAAAATCTATAATGGGTCTATTAAGTGGGTGTTGTAGCACATATTTACAAATCAATAACACATCTACTGATATGAATTAAGTAAGGCTTCTGTAAGGTTCAGCCATGCACTCCTTCATGTAAACAGTGTGTGACTTTTGTGAGAACTACTCAGCTTTCCAAAAGGAAAACAATTCTGCATGCAACACCCATACGTCACACTGAGGTCACATTAAGGACACGTTCAACTGCAGGATTCGTGGATAGGACATAGAACAATGTAATGACTAATGACCTGAAAGTTGGTTCACCGTGAGATTAATTTGATGAATTAAATTCAAATCACCATAACATCTTAATCATTTTTATCGTGCAACGCGAGATAGGGCCATGCTACGACGCATATTTGTCAATGTATTTGTAAATCTATTTATTTAATTTATTTTACTCAGATGCATATTGGTTTGTTAAAATAATATAGAGAGATCCCTTATTCATCCACTAATCGAATTAATAGTTTGTAATGCCTATTTTTAGCATTAAGCTATTACCATAAATGACGGGTTGGACATAAAGACAGGAACTGAACAGGAAACGGGATAGGACATGGAGCAGTGTAATGGTAAATGGGAACTGGGAATAACCCCCACTTTCCCGGTATTACCAGTCAACTCATTTATTTTACTCAGATGCATATTCGTTTGTTAAAATAATACAGGGACATTCCTTATTCACCCACTAATTGTATTAATAGTTTGTAATGCCTATTCTTAGCAATAAACTATTACTATAAAGGTTAATAAAATATTTAATGGCTTAATTACATCTAACTGATTCCAAAATTTATATATTGACATAGGATTGGGGATAGGAATGGGAGCGGAACTAAAATAGGAACTGAACAGGGAACGGGATAGGACATGAAACAGTGTAATGGGAACGGGAGCTGGAAATAATCCCCACTTTTCCAGGTATTACTGGGTAATTCAGCTAGTATATATATATATATATATATATATATATATATATATATCATCATCATCATCATCATCATTTAACGTCCGCTTTCCATGCTGGCATGGGTTGGATGGTTTGACTGAGGACTGGCGAGCCAGATGGCTGCACCAGGCTCCAACCTGATCTGGCAGAGTTTCTACAGCTTGATGCCCTTCCTAAAGCCAACCACTCCGAGAGTGTAGTGGGTACTTTTATGTGCCACCGGCATGAGGGCCAGTCAAGCAGTACTGGCAATGGCCACACTCAAATGGTGTTTTTTACATGCGACCTGCACAGGAGCCAGTCCAGCAGCACTGGCAACGACCTTGCTCGAATATTTTTTCACATGCCACTGGCACAAGTGTGATTAGGGCAACGCTGGTAACGATCAAGCTCAAATGGTGCTTTTTACATGCCACTGGCATGGGAGCCAGTCAGCTGCCCTGGCCACGATCACACTCAGATGGTGCTCTTAGTGATTCACTAGCATGGATGCCAGTCATGCAGTGATGTCATCAAATTTGATTTTGATTTCACTTGCCTCAACAGGTCTTCACAAGCAGAGTTTAGTGTCCAATGAAGGAAATGTACACATAAGTGGGCTGCCTACATACATATATATATACATATATACATACATATATATATATATTCACACATATATACATACATATATATATACACACATATATACATATATATATATATATATATATATATATATATATATATATATATATATATATATATATATATATATACATGCATATATAGACATATATATGCATGCATATACATACATATATAATATATATATATATATATATATATATACAGATACATACACATATACACACATACTTACACACACACATATATAAATAAATATATATATATATATATAGGTGAGGGTTGGAAATGAGTACAGTAATGAATTCCGGGTGGAGGTAGGGGTCCACCAAGGTTCTGTCCTCAGCCCCCTCCTATTTATCATAGTCCTCCAGGTGATCACAGAGGAATTCAAGACAGGATGCCCCTGGAAGCTCCTCTATGCTGATGACCTTGCACTAATTGCTGAGTCACTAGCAGTACTAGAGGAGAAATTTCAGGTGTGGAAGCAGGGACTAGAATTGAAGGGCCTTAGAGTCAACCTAGCTAAAACCAAAGTCCTAATAAGTAGGAAGGTAGATAAAACACAAACCCCTTCAGGTAAATGGCCCTGCTCAATATGTAGAAAAGGTGTAGGTAGTAACTCTATAAGATGTACCCAGTGCAAGCTATGGACACATAAGAGGTGCAGCAATATCAAAGGCAGGTTAACTAGGAAGTTAGTTTTTGTATGTGGCAGATGTTCAGGTGCAATAAACACTGTAAACAAACAGGAAACAACTTCTGTCTCATTCCAGGGAGAAAAACTAGAGGTAGTTGATAGCTTCCGCTATCTAGGTGACCAAGTTAGTAGTGGGGGCGGGTACGCTGAAAGTGTAGCTGCTAGAATAAGAATAGCCTGGACAAAGTTCAGAGAGCTCTTACCTCTGCTGGCGACAAAGGGACTCTCACTCAGAGTAAAAGGCAGACTGTATGATGCATGTGTACGAACAACCATGCTACATGGCAGTGAAACATGGGCCGTGACTGCTGAGGACATGCGTAAGCTCGCAAGGAATGAAGCCAGTATGCTCCGATGGATGAGTAATGTCAGTGTGCATACCCGACAGAGTGTAAGTATCTTGAGAGAAAAGTTAAACATAAGAAGCATCAGTTGTGGTGTGCAAGAGAGATGATTACGCTGGTATGGACATGTGGCGAGAATGGACGAGGATAGCTGCGTGAAAAAGTGCCACACCTTAACAGTTGAGGGAACCCGTGGAAGAGGTAGGCCCAAGAAGACCTGGGATGAGGTCGTGAGGCAAGACCTTCGAACATTGGACCTCACCGAGGCGATGACTTCTGACCGATACCTTTGAAAATATGCTGTGCGTGAGAAGACCCGACAAGCCAAGTGAGACCTAAATCCAAGGCCTCTGCCAGGGGTGTAGCCAGCCCACTTATGCGTACCTTTCCTTCATTGAACACTAAACTCCGCTTGCGAAGACCTGTTGAGGCAAGTGAAATCGAAACCGAACTAAATTTGACGACTGGCACCCGTGCCAACGTCGTCTCCTTCATTGGACACGAAACTCAGCTTGCGAAGACTTATTGGGGCAAGCGAAAGCGAAATCGGGATGGCACCTGTGCCCAGCGTTGCCTTTCTGGCACTTGTGTTCGTGGCATGTGTAAGGACTTTCGAGCGAGATCGTTGCCAGTGCCCCTGGACTGGCTCTTGTGCGGGTGGCACATAAAATACACCATTTTGAGCGTGGCCATTGCCAGTACTGCCTGACTGGCCTTTGTGCCGGTGGCACGTAAAAGCACCCACTACACTCTCGGAGTGGTTGACGTTAGGAAGGGCATCCAGCTGTATAAACTCTGCCAAATCAGATTGGAGCCTGGTGTAGCCATCTAGTTTCACCAGTCCTCAGTCAAATCGTCCAACCCATGCCAACATGGAAAGCGGACGTTAAACGATGATGATTATATATATATATATATATATATATATATATATATATATATATATATATATATATATATATATATATATATATATATATACATATATATATATATATATATATATATATATATATATATATATATATATATATATATATATATATATATATATATATATATATACATATACATATATACACACATATACAAATATATACACACACATATCATCATCATCATCATCGTTTAATGTTCACTTTCCATGCTGGCATGGGATGGACGGCTTGATTGAGGACTGGTGAGCCAGAGGCTGCACGAGGCTCCAATCTGATTTGGCAGAGTTTCTACAGCTGGATGCCCTTCCTAACGTCAACCACTCTGAGAGTGTAGTGGGTGCTTACGTGACACTGGCATGAGGGCCAGTCAGGCAGTTCTAGCAACGACCCCGCTCAATAAGTGTTTTTTACTTGCTACCTGCACAGGAGCCAGTCAAGCAGTACTAGCAACGACCACGCTCGAATGTTTTTTATATATATAAATGTTAGAAAAATTGAGGTGGAGAATTCAGACTGAAAAGTTTGGGGAGAGAAAATAAGCTCCTCTTCTCCCTGGTGACGAGTGATGGGTTTATCAATCTGGATGTTAACACAGTCACGCGCTGTGCCATATCTCCAATATTGTTGGTAATGAAGGTCGTCTTGAAGACAGTGATGAGTATTATTGTTTAGACCTTGGAAATGGAAACTGAAAACCACCTCTAATAACCTTTATGGCTGACACGATAGTACCTTCCACAAGGGAGGAAAAAGCACATAGGATACTGAGGCAGTTAGATGAGGTTGTCACCTCATTCAGAATGCGATTCAAACCTAAGAAGTCACGGAGCCTCCTACTACAGAAGAGGATTTTGAGTAGCTGCTTAGATCTCGTTTACTGTAGCCAACCAGCCAATTTCAGCAGTAGTAAAAAGCTAGTCAAGAGCCTTGGATATTCGTGTGACTGACGGTTACTTGAATGACATAAAAAGGGAAATGAAGCTAAACAAATGACAGGAGAGAGCTTGCAGGAAATAGACCAGTGTGACTTCTGGTAAATACAAAGTTTGGTGCCTACATCTCATGCTAATACCAAAGCTCGTCTAGTCTTTCCTGATATGTGATAACAGCACTAGTGGGAATGATGAGCTAAGATTAATAAATACATAAGGAAATAGCTTAATGTCCCACCTGGCCTTATTCATATTGAAGCTACCCCTAAAATCAATCGCGGAAGAATACAAGACTGGAAAAGCAAAGATTTTGTGTATGCTTGAAAATGCAGGGGATAAGGTTATGAGATCAATCAAACCCAAGCCGAGGACTGGCAGAAAATGAAACGTTCAGAAAGCGGTGGATGCAGCAAAGAAGAGCCTCGAGTTTAGGGAAACATTGGAATACATACAAAACACAAACTTGGTGAGGTGGACGAAATTAGAAAACCCTACATGCCTACTCCACCAAGGCAGACAAACTAGATCATGTCCAGAGCTCATGCAAAGTGAGCCTGCCTAAAGAAGTTTGCATGGAGGACAATCAAATGCGTAAAAAATCTTACATGCTATTTGTACTGCAAGGGGAAAGGTGGTACCACCAGAAGATCGACCAATGTTCCATATGGCAGAGGACAAAAGATTGTCCGTAGAATTGAACGATAGAAGCAGAGTCTAGTGGATGGAACAGATGACTGGAAGTGCTCACATAGCCTTCCCGAAAATCTTATTCGGAAATCATGAACAAGAGTGATATAAGACTGGATATTGTACTCCACTCACTGTCATTTAACAAATAATTCTGGTTCAAGTCAACGTGCCATATGAAAGCAAAATAGAGAAAGCCCATATCTACAACACTGGAAATTATGGCAGTGACGCCATCAAATTGAGAGTATCTGACTGCCAAACCAAAGTTCTTATCATAGAGGTGAAAGCGAGAGGTTTGTGGGTGAATCTACCTACGACTTCATGAAACGGTTCTCAATTTTGGGGGAAAAGATAACTAGAGCTTTAAAGGCAATGCCAGAAGCAGCCGCAAAGCGCCCCAACTAGATATGGACGGTATAATTTACGTTACGTTCAACTGCTGCCTTAGACCAAAATGTTTACATCACACATGGTACTTAGGATCTGGAGTACCTTAAACAGCAAGGAAGGTGCAGGTTACAATACAAATAATAGCACAAAATGTGGAAGTAGAGGAGTATCCAAGAATTATGACTTTGATGCGATCCGGCCACTTTAGAGTGTAAGGAGTACAAATTCGAAACACCTGCATGAGATGGGCTTCTTGTTTGCAGACTTCTACTGTCCAAGCTCTACCTAGACTTACTCACTACCTATAGATATCTTTTGTTAAGAATACATTTGTATGCTTTATGTGCAGTGTTCCCCAAAACAGTTTTATTTGTTGTGAAAAAAGTTTGTAAGCCATACCCTTCTATTTCAAATAAGCAAAGAACTTCAGACCCCATAATCTTACATACACCTAAAAAGACGTGATGGCCACGGCTAGAATGCCTTTGAACATAGATCTGCTCGATCAGAACTGACCGGGGACTAAACAACAACAATTGTATGAAATAGGGTCTTCGTAGTCACCCGCTCACTGCCAGAAATAACAGACAGATTTCTCTCAAATTATATCATTAAAAAGAGAGGCAAGGATGATATCTTATATCAGACGAAAGACGAGACGGTCACGACTAGAATGCCTTTTATCTTGCCTAGTTAGTGAACGTGAAACATCAACAACGCTGCACGCACGCATATACCCGCGCGCACGCACACATACACACACCCCTCCACACATACACAAACACCCACATATACAAACGCGCGCCGCGCACGCATACACACCCATGTACATACATTATTAAGATTTCTGTTAACTCGAATCACGTGTCTATATTCGATATTTGTCCTCAGGACACTGATGATATTCTCTCTCGCACGCACTCACTAACTCTCTCTTTCTCTTTCCTTGTCGGTTTCTTTCTCTTTCTCTTTTTCTTCCCTTCCATAAACACACATCCATATTACTCACACATACATATAAACTATATTTCGATAGGAAGGGAGAAATACAGCAAAACGCTTAATTGTTACAGAGCAATGCAATGTTAAGGTTTTTTTTTTTTTTTGACATGTGCTAAATACGTACCATTTTGTGAACTAATATAAATTTATACGAGTACATCACAAAAACATATCGGAACATTTACATCCACACAGAGTGCTGTGTGTGTGTGTGTGTGTGTGTGTGTGTGTGTGTGTGTGTGTACGATGATTGCAAACTTGTGTTCGAGTATTGCCGTCGCCTAACCGAAAGTCCCACACATGCGAAGGCTACACACACACACACACACACACACACACACACACACACACACACACACACACACACACACACACACATACATACATATATATATATATATATATATATATATACAAACAATATATGAGTATATGCATATATATATATGTGTGTACATGTATGTACATACCTTCATCTACATGTACATATAGATACATATCTGGGTACATGACGTTGCAAAAGAACATGGACAAAATGATAAACAAAGTACAACAAACAAGCAGGCCACATAGAGAACATATCCTTCATCAGCTGCCACCATTCAGATTGTTCTGAAAATAATGGCCGATTTCAGAAACAATTTTATTCTGGAAAAAAATAACAATAAAAATGTTTTGATTAGTCAGAGTATGAGCTGTGAACATCGATCAACGAGATTATTTATGCCTCGCTGATAAAAACTTATTGACTTTGATGCTAAGAAATCTTTGGAAGCTGATTCCACCTCTGGTTTGAACCTGAAAGTTTTATCTCATAGTGTTTAAAAAATGGCAGTCAGTGGGTGGAAGATCAGGAAAATATAGAGGTTGTGGTAAAATCTCGCATCCCAAGTCTGTGAGTTTTTGCAGCGTCATTCTTGCAACATGTAGCTTTGCATTATCGTGGGGCAGAATGGGCCACGCCGATTCACCAATGAAGGTTTCATTTTTTGCAAGTGAGCATGCATTTCAGCGAGTTGATTGCTGTAAACCACTGCTGTAATGCTCTGATTGGCTTCCAGAAAGCTGTAATGGACAACACCAATTGCAGACCACCAGACAGTCACCATAATCTTTTGCTGATGTAACTTTGGATTTGGGAAATGTTTGGGGTACTCATCACGATCAAGCCGTTGACCTGAGCGTTTACGGTTATCATAAAGGAACCACTTTTCGTCACAAGTGACTATTCGGTCAAGAAAAGATCATTGGTGTTTCGTAGAAAGAGCATCGAGTACATTTCAAAACGCCGAACATTTCGATTTTCATTGAGTTCATGCGGTACCCATTTATCGAGCTTTTTCACCTTACCAATCTTCTGCAGATTGCATGAGACCATCACAATACCAACACTAAGTGCCGAGACATTTCTCTAACATTTTGACGCGGGTTTTCTTCAACTATTGCTTTCAATTGTTCATTATCAAGACTGCATGACCGTCCTCTACCTTCTTCATCGTTAAGGCTCTCATCACCACTACAGAATTTCTGAAACCACCTTCGTGCTGTGTGATCACTCATGGACCCCTCTCCCCATACTCTGTTGGTATTGGCAGAAGTTTAGGAGGCATTGTTCCCAAGCTTGAACTCGTGCAAGAAAAGTAAGCGAAGACCTTTTTTTGTCATGTTCATAATTAAGGGCCCCTATGCTTTAAGAATATTTTCTATCTGAAATAAGCAGAAAATTATTAAAGAGCATACACCAATTATTAAATAGTAGCAGAGATACCCGCCGTTGCCCGTGTTACATGCAATTGAAGAATGAGACTTTTCTGTTATATTTTCTGTGAGGAACTGGAATACATATGATCCGAATTTCATCAAAATTGCACATGAGGGTTCTTTCCCTCTTTACACACCCTAAAAAAATTCTAATCATGAGACATGTATCCCATACTATTGATCTTTATGCGCATATTCCAAAATTTCAGGGTCTTATAGTATGCCTGTACATATGTGAGAGTATAGGTTCACTTTAATAGTTTCAGTATGAAATTGAAAGTGTTAAAGTGAAAGTATTTGAAATTACAGTAGCGACATGTTATTGTTTCACTTTTGACACGTAATAGTGAAATAGTGGAATAGTTTCAGTGTTAAAGTGAAAGTATCTGACACTACAATGGAGTGATGTTATTGTTTCACTTTTGACACGTAATACTGAAATAGTGGAGGAGATATGATATTGCTGTGCGCTCGAACTATGCAAGAAGTTAAACATTTTGGGGGCCTAAGACACTACATAGGACCCTAAGTAAAGTATGTGTTAATTTGGAATGAAATTGGTTGTGTAGTTGTCAAGTTTTAGGGATTGACACTGTTATGTTTCCCTCGGGTGACTCGCAGAGATAACACAACGAGTTATACAATTTAATTATTACATTTATTGTTCAATTACATACAAAGAACGCACTCACCCAATGTTCGTTATGAATAAACAAAAGTCATGTCCGCCATATATATATCAATGACATTTTACTACGACAGTCCCACAAGACAACAATGAAACAATGAACTCAGACGAACCACATGACACACGGAACGTCAGACGAATTACACCTCCCCACTGAAATTGATGCTACACAAGAAGTATCAACAGCAAAGTCTCTCTTGGGTTTTACGGGTTCTCTTGGACCGTCTTGGGTTGTCTGGTCCATACTCTGGAACGGGTAACATGGTCTCGGGTCTGGTTTGTCTTTGTGTTAGTGGCACAGTTTCCGAGATCTCCATCGGGTGATCTGTTGCAAATTCAAATACAGTGTTTTCTGCATCACCAGGTTCATTGTCTTCCTCAGTTGTGTACCGCGGTCGCAGCTGTTCCCAGTGTCGTCTCCACATCGGGCCATGAGGTATGACCTTCACGTTAAAGCAGCGAGTACCCAATGACTTCTTAATGATTGCTGGTACCCATCGGGGATCTTTGTCTCGGCGAGGTCCATAGTATAGTGCATACACAGGATCTCCGGCCTTGTACTGCCTGGTAACTTTAGCAACATCAGCCGAGCTTGGAGTCACCTGAGACTTATGTGCTTCCTTAGACTGTTTGCCTTGAGCAATGTGTGTTGGCGATGGCAGCAGAGAATCAATCCTTGTTCGTATCTGCCGGTTATTCAAAAGTTCACTTGGAGAGAATCCACAGGATGTTGGTGTTCTCCGGTACTGCATCAAGAATTCTTGAAGTGCTCATGTTGGCGGAAGAGAAGACTTCCTCAGAGCTTGTTTGAAGGTCTGCACCAAACGTTCCGCTGCTCCGTTGGTAGCTGGGTGGTAAGGTGCCCCTGTCAGGTGTGTGATCCCGCGTTCTTTGCACCAGCTCTGGAACTCCTCAGACGTAAAAGTTGGTGCATTATCGGTGACCAGTGTGTGAGGAAATCCGAAGTGCGCAAAGTCTTCCTCAAGCAGATTTAAAGTGGCTTTGGAGGACGTGGAGGAAGTAGGATGAATGCATGGGTACTTGGAATAAGCATCTGTGATCACCAGCCAATCTCTACCCATAAAATTTATTGCATGGTCCAGATGTAAGCGGCTCCACGGCTTTTCTGTAGTTCTGAGTATTTTATCTTAAAAAGCGCCTTCAGAACCGCTTCATTGTTAACCGAACATATGAATCTCTGTCTCAGAGCTTCATCCTGTGGGTTGGTGATCGCTGGAAAATCACAGGTAGCTGCATCCTGGCGTATACGTGCTGCCAGCTCCTGGAGAGTTTCGCCTGGCTTCCGCTGCATATCACTCCAAAACTTGAAACGCTCTCTCACAATGAAAAGTTTAGGGTCGAACTGTTCCTTCATGAAGTCAACGATTTCGTCCATTATCAAGTTGTTGATATCTTTAGGCGGATTTTGTTGGGTAGCCAGATTAGCAAGTTGTTTGTAAACAGTAGCAGTCTGATTGGTCAGGAACACTTGTGCCATGCGTTTTTCAGGTACAGCATTAGCAGCCACAAACGTACGGAATCTTGACCAGTAATCAGGCCATAGTTCTGTCGCTGAATCAAATGCAGTAAATGGTGGAATCGACACTGTTGTTGAAGCAGCTGAAAAATAGCCACTAGAATCGCCTTCAACTTGTCGAGCACCAAACAGTTTTAACAGAGCGTCCATATCTCTCTGATGTTGTTGCATTTGCTTGTCCATTTGTTCCCTAAACAATTTAATAAGTTCTACTGTCTGTTTTTCAGCCATTGTTATTACGATGAATAATTTTACGGTAAAGTAAGCATGTATCCTACCGGCGACGCCAATAAACTCTGTTATGTTTCCCTCGGGTGACTCGCAGAGATAACACAACGAGTTATACAATTTAATTATTACATTTATTGTTCAATTACATACAAAGAACGCACTCACCCAATGTTCGTTATGAATAAACAAAAGTCATGTCCGCCATATATATATCAATGACATTTTACTACGACAGTCCCACAAGACAACAACAATGAAACAATGAACTCAGACGAACCACATGACACACGGAACGTCAGACGAATTACATATCTAACAGTCCATATAACAGACACAGACACACATTCTCATCTTTATATATCTGATATTTATGCGTGAGGGCATATACAGGAGTGCAGGTGCTCGTATCAATATTCACTGAAAAATAAGCTCAGATGAACGAGTGAGTGTATTCTCAATCCGTGATATGAAAGATCTTCCTGCAGGATTGTAGTGTGTGAAATGCCTTGAAGGTTTTTACAAAGTGAAATGCGTCTGGTGCTGCTGTGGTTAATTGCTGAGTTAGCAAGGACGACAGTGGAAGCATGCTGGACTGATGCGCGAGACAGATAATTTTTCTCTGTTAATTACGTGACCAAACAGGGGTCTAACAGGGGAAATCATGTCTAAACATGAGCGTAGAGCATGTGAACATCCGACGTGCATCAAGTCGGGAGAAGAATTGAGCTTACGCAGACGTGTTACAAAACAAAATAGTAGATGTGTATAATAGAGGTGCAAGTGCATATGTGCAACAGAACTTGCAAGGCTGAGGCTAATGCTAGTGCATTGATTACAAATACAGTGTACAGTACTGAATATGCCAATGATTAAGGCAGTATTGAATATGGCAGCCGGTACATGAGTAATTATATACCTCGATCGTGCAGGAACAAAAGTGTGGCATACTGGCGCATTGTAAGGAACAAACAACTTTCTCAATGTATGCGTGATCGACCTAGGTTCTTACAGAGATGAGTTGTGTCTACAAGGACGCATTGAGCATGAAAAAAGAGCGAGAAAGGCATGTGCGGTGCATGAATGTGACAGAATTAGCATGCATGTGTGTATGAACCATGTGTGCAGATGCGTGCGCAAGGCCAGGCGCTGAGGAAAGGTGCATGCATGTGTATATGCAACAATACCTTTTCAAAGTGAAGGAGAAAAAATATATATACATGCAAAATGCAACGTGCGACAATGCGACTGAAAGAAAGTGGGAGTGCAAAATATGAATAAAATTGAGAAGCATGCAAACAAAAATTTAGGTTATGAATAAATGCTGAGTTCATGAATAAAAGTTCAGTTCATGGATAAATGTTCAGTTTATGAATAAAATGTTCGGTTAATTTGAGTCAGAATATAAGCAGAATCAATTTTAATTAAATATGACAAACAGAAAATTGAATTAATGCGATGTAAGTGTTACAGATATGGTCCTTGTGAGCCGGAATTTTAGTGGCATACCTATTTGAGCACTCACAGCGCATACCTATTAGTTGGAGTCACCCTGACGAAAGTTCTTCGAATCCATTAGGCGTGGCTGGGTAGTAAGAAGCTTGCTTCCCAACCACATGCTTTCGGTTCAGTCCTACTGAGTGACACCTTAGGCAAACGTCTTCTACTATAGCCTCGGGCCGACCAAAGCCTTGTGAATGGATTTGGTTGACGGAAACTGAAAGAAGTCCGTCGTGTGTGTGTGTATGTGTGTGTGTGTGTGCGCGCGCGCGCGTACGTGCGTGCGTGTGTATGTGTGTGTTTTTATGTCTGCGTTTGTCACACACCACCGCTTGAGAACTGGTGTTGATGTATTTACGTCCTCGTAACTTAACGATTCGACAAAGTAAGACCAATAGAATAAGTACCAGGCTTTAAAAAAGAAGTAAGTTCTGGGATCGATTTGTTTGACTAAAACCCTTCAAGGCAGTGCCCCAGCATGGACACAGTCAAATGACTGAAACAAACAAAAGAATAAAAGAATGTGTGTGTGTGTGGTGTGTGTGTGGTGTGTGTGTGGTGTGTGCGTGTGCGCGCGCGTGTGCGGCTACATTATTTAATCTGCCCTTCTTCAAGAAGATGCAATTTAATGGAAATTTAGCTGTTATTTGTAGCAGATAATGAGACCACATAGACGGTCTTTCTCTATTATGTTGGTTGGTCGGCTGGTCGGCTGGTTAGCTGATCGGTTGGGTGGCTAGTTGGCTGGCTGGCTGGTTGGTTGGTTGGTTGGTTGGTTGGTTGGTTGGTCAGTTGGGAAGACTATAAGTAGATATAAATACATTTAATCTATTATTAATGAACTTCACAGAAATACCAATAGGAAAGGATGCGCACGCATATTTGTGTGTGTGTGGGGGGGGCATGTGTGTGTTATGCGCGCGCGCACGTTTCTCTAACCTTACGGGCGCGCGCACGCATGTCTGTCCAAAGTAACTTTGGAGGTATGTTAGCAATAATGTCTAGTGAAATGAACAAAATAATCTGACCAATTGATCTTAGGATGATTAACTACATCGGTGAATAATAAGATTGGTGAGATAAGCTTTAATCGATAGAGATACTGAAGGTTAAAAGCCTGACCGCGAAACTGCTGTGTAAAACTCCCTACTAAACTATTGTACATTTTATGTATACATGTATGTTTTATACAGGGTGCAGTGAATAAACTGTCGTCTAAACTACGCAAAAACAAAATTAACACTGACATCTCATCTTAACAGATATATTTACCAAAATTACATAAAAATATCTTGTAATACTAAAGAATAAATTTATTCAGTAAAATCGCAATTGGCTTCAACCACAGCCCCCAGACGACTTCGGAATCTCCAACTCTTTTGGACGATCTCCTTGTTTAAGTAGGTGAATGCTACCATAATCCTTGCCTTCGGTTCATCTCTCGTGTTACAAGGAGTTTTGTTGGTCTCTCGCTCAACTGCGTCCCACACATAATAATCAAGGGAGTTGCAACCTGGGGAGTTAAGTGGCCAGATGTTAGGGGTGATGTGGTCGCAGAAATTGTCTGACAGCCATGACTGGATTCTTCTGCTTGTGTAGCATGGTGCAGATTCCTGTTGACAGCCACCCTGTTGACCCAAGGTAGTGATAAATGATTTACAATCAAGACGGGTTTGTTTGTTTTTTTTTCAGTTTCCTTACAATAACTTATTTAAATCAGCTTGTCCTTCTTGTCAGTATGCTTCGCATCAAAATGACACTTCAAGCGTGAAGGTTTCATTGCTTCGTTGATCAATGCTTGATGACAAAAAAGGCACATTGGTAACTGACAGTTCTGAGGAGAGGGAATAAATCCAAACGATAAATAATCACTGCTGTATTGTCGACAAATTTTCTTGACTGGACGCATCAGTAAAGTGAAAATGTGAAAACGAATTTCTACAGACGGCGTCAGAAAGACAGTATGGTATTCCCAAAGAGAAGAGGAAGTCGATAGAGCAGAATCAGACGACACGTCTTTACTGGAGCAAATTCGGATCTAGTTCGTTTGGCTGCCAGCATTTCAAAAATTAAGGTTTAAAATTTGGCACTTTGATATACCTTTCCAAGCTAAATTGCTGGAGTCATTCAACTTTTTCCAGAAAAATCTTTTTAAAAAGCTTTAGCGGTTTAAAATTTGATCATTTTCACCCAGTCAAGAAACACGATTTCAAAGCTGTCGTTCGTACGTGACTGCACATTTTGTCAACATCCTGAAAATAGCCCTTGTGTTTCGATATGAAACCGTAGAATTACGCATGACATATAAACCCCCTCATAACTTTTTTATATTTTTCGGAATTTTCAGAAAAGTTTTGCGAATTTGTATTCTACAAGCGGGACTTCATACGATTATTCCCAAATAAAAAATTGTGGTCAAGCGTGATTTAAGGCCTTGGCTTATTTGGTTGCTATTTTTAGCACATATGACAACCATCTCAATGATTGTGCGATAAAATATTCGATCGATAAACCAAGTCCGCTTTTTTAATACAAAGGGACGTCTCATGCCAGTGGTCAAATCGATAAAAAAGCATTCTTATTCTAGACATGCCTCGGTGTAAGTAAATGCAGACTTAATTTCTAAAAATTCTTTGTTCACACCGCCCACCAAAATCTTAGATCACCCACCATTTTCTGGAAATTCACCCATCGCCCACCTGTAAGTTGAAATCGCCCAGTTGTAAGTTGAAATCGTCCACCGGTGCGTGATATCGCCCACTTTGGGAAGCTATGATGTTGTTTTTCTCAGACGGTGCCCAGCTGACCCTACGGTACTGTGTAGTCGACAAAATCAAAAACAAACAATGCGCATACGCGAAATTAAAAATATAAAATGCCAGCAAATTACCCATGGCACTCTGTGTGTGTGTGTGTGTGTGTGTCTTTAATGTCGAACAAATGAAAAACGTACTCAATACACTTTGTGGAAGGTATGGTTTTCTATTATATATATGATATAGATATACATATACATACATACATATATATGTGTGTGTGTGTGTGTGTGCGTGTGTGTGTTAGACAAAATGAGATAACGAAGCCAAGGCTGTGAGGAGTTTTCAGGACATCTGTAAGGAAAGAGATATAAATATAGTCTTACAGATATTTCTGGGATATTATGGATATCCCTTCATCAGAGACAATGTGAGGTGGTTAAATATTATAAAAAAAAGGAGATAGGGAATATAGAGGGAAATAAGAGAATGAAAGTAGAAATAAAATATAAATTATTGTCGTTGCAGTTCCATTATTCAAGTAAAATGGTGTATAGAAGTGGTAAAAAAGTTTCCTGTACAGGAAATAGTAGTTCATGTTTAGTCATTTCAAAGTATGAAACCATGAATTCTGTGTTGTTCATTCTCACCCCACCACCACATCCTCACCCCAAACCCACACCCAACCCTCACATCCCCAAACTCCAACACTGCCACACCATACCACACACCACCACACCTCCACACCACTCCGTACACACTACCAATGACCACTTCCCAGCACCCACACCATCATCCACACACCCACACATTACAGACGCGCACACTAACACACGGACACTTCCACACGTCAAAGTCACCAGCCCCTATCCACAAGCACACACTTACACACTCTCACATATACATACGCACGCGCACCTTCGTTTCGGGATCACCAGTACTTTATTATCGCCCCTTCTTCCTAGCTCTCCTGTCTAACTACCTTTGTCCAACTAGTCGCCATGATTGACCGCTAACTCCAAAAGCTTTTTTATTCTCTGTTTATTTCCACGAGTTCCTTCCTTTTGAAGAGCGTAGGCTCGAAATGCATAAGACTTTCTCACGTTTGCGAGCGTCAAACTAATACACTTGCTTGTTTATACACCTGTCTCTGTCTTTTCTTTTTCTGTAAATTTCAATTATACACACATACGCGCACACATACATACAATGTAATAGAAAAACCATATCTTCTACATGTACTAAGCTTTCGAGTCTCATTTGTTCAACATTAAAAAACGTATATATGTATGTATGTGTGTATGTATGTACGTATGTATGTATGTAGCCAGATAATGTAAATTTCGAATGCAGTTTGGCTGTGAAAACAGCAAAAAGATTTTACCCAATTTGTTGTTTTCACAGCTATACTTGTCGGTAAAATACCAAACACATTCGACGCTTCCAAAACTTGTCTATAAAATATTGTTGCACCCTGTATAGTATTTCATTTATTCATATTTTTTATGTACACGACAGTTCTTTCTACCAGTTTGACCTATTTTATCCCTCTCTATCCTCAGATAATGATTATCAAGAAACACAAGAGCTCATCCTTTTCTCCCCTATTTATAAAATTTAAGTTAAACACTACATATCAGGCAGAGTGACGGCAGTTTTTGTAGGGAAAAATTAGCTCAATAAAGCACGAATTTTTATTACTCCTCAACCCAAATCGATTAACCAAACTGATAAACAGATTCTCAAGTAATGTATTTAATCAAACACACATGCGTGACTGTTTTTCTATATATACATGCTTTCATAAATGCAGGGATATATAATCTTGTGTTTGTATGTGCAGACGCACATAAATTCACTCACACACATACGCATGCATACCCACACACACATACATACATACATACATAGCCGCAAAAAAAAACGTAAAATGTGACAAGCGATGCAGACATTGTTGAGTTCACATTGGAGATATCACTCACATCATAAGCAGTTGTCCGAAAATGTCATCACGGTATTGTCTACCGATGAGACATGACATTGTAGCTAGGACACTCTATAATGAAATCCGTCGGAAGGATATGTAAGCACAGCAGACCTGATATAATGATTTAGGATAGAGAAGAGAAACTGTGCACAGTTGTGGAAATTAGCTGCCCAGCGGATGTTAACATAAAGCTGAAGATCAGAGAAAAAGTAAACACCTATGCTGAACTATTGAGAAATCTGCAGTTACTCTATCCAGATTACAAGTTCAGGTTTATACCTGTAATTATTGGGACACTGGGGTATGTAACACACTGCCTAAATACCAGTCTTGAGAAATTAGGCTTCTCAAATTCAGAAAGGAGAAAGCTAATTCGGAGACTACATATCCAGTCCATCACTGGAAGTGTAATAATCTGTAAAGCTTTCCAGAAGTTTATCATTTAAATATATATGAACATGTCTAGATATGTAACTATAGGCATGAAAATACATACTTAAAACATACAAATCTACACATACATACATACATACATACATACATACATACATACATACATACCCTATTGTTGATGTTGAAATTCCAATGAAGAAGCCTTGGATCTGGGTTAGAAACTGGTTCTTTATTGGCAAAAAATCTTGAAATAAACTGAATAATGACATACACAATTCACAAATCATATTACGGTAACATCATAATAAGTTATTGATAATGTTCTTGGAGTGGTTTGATAGTTTGTAAATATAATTTCATGTTTTGTTAGGTTTACAATTAATGTTTCGTTTGGTTTTCAGTAAGTTGTTTAGACGTAGGAGTGTATGCAGAAAATTAGCAGCTATGAGGCTTGTATTTGTAGTATTCTTTTGTTCAAATTTTTGGAAAAAAGGTGTCATTTTTTTCTTGTTTATCGGTTTGTTGAAGTTATTCATCTGTAGGAAACCATCATCTCTATAAAGACCACCTTCGACTTCGGGAAACTTCATTTGTAAATTTAGATAATGAAAATATTCTTTTAATGTTACTAATTTCAGCAGTTCCCATGCTGACATCAAATGAAATGTTAGGTTATGTTTTTTTATTCATAGAGAGTTGTGGAAAATCGCAATAGTTTTTTTGTCCGTGCATAGTTATTTCATTACTTGTTTCTTTATGCTATACCTGGTGATGTTAAGAGTGTTAATAAGTTCTAATCATCAAAGGATAATAGTTTTTATAGAAAATGTAAGAATTTACAATTAATTTTGTCTGGGATAGATCTGAACCTATTCTTTTTAATGATGAATCTTTGCATGTTCTTTGGTACGATTTTGTCTATGTGTTTGCTATTTATGGTACTATCAATTTTTGTAAAGTTTATAAAACGGTTAGAGAGCATTTGTTCAAAATTAAATTTATAAACCTTAAAAGTTAAGTACGGCTATTGCGTAATAAATGGATCGCTTTCGTCATCAATACTCAGGTATGAAGCAAATTTTTCTACCTTTGTATATTTATCTCCAACTCTTCCAATTTAGTAGTTGTATGCTGTCAACTTAATGTGACAGTCCCATGAAGGGAATAATACTACTGCTATTTAGCCCTAGGAAGCAGCACCGCTTCCTGTCGGCCTTGACACATTTCCTATGTACTTATGTTTACAAGGGGGAGACAAGCACCTTGTAAACATAAGGACAGAGGAAATGTGTCAAGGCCGACAGGAAGCGGTGCAGCTTCCTAGGTCTAACCAACAGTAGTATTATTCCCTTCGGGGGACTGTCACATTAAGTTGACAGCATACAACTACTTCATTGTATCACTACTGCATAAATATCTCTGAGAGATTTAGAAATGTATTATTTCTATATTCCAATTTAGTTTCTTGTAAGTGTTAGTGATACTCGTAGAAAGAAATCATTCATAAGTATTGCCGTCTCTTTCAAAAATATTTTTGACTTTATCAAATGATACAAATAGTTTGAATTTATGATTTCCCATAAGTTCGTATTAAGTTACCTCTAGAAGTTAGTATTCAACTGTTGTTGTTTTTGATTAATGAAAACTAAAGATTGGAATAGTATATTGGTGGGCAAGAGTTTGTACATGTCAATCCAAACTTGTTAACCTTGCTAAAATTGATATTTTGTTTATTGGAAAACTATAAACTTTCTATATTAGTCTTCTAATGAAATTATGAATTTTTTGCATATATTTTCTGTTTAATGTTGCTCCTTCGTGTGATTTACTTTTATTATTATCATTATTATTATTACTATTATTATTATTATTCTTGCCTTTGCACAGCTTCTAACGCTGGAGATGTACTACAGTGTCAGTTGTTCACTACCAGTGAACTAAGGTAACACCTCTTATTTTTCGAGCACCTTCCGGAATATTCGAGCGGTTCCAAGCAGTGCTGTTTTCTGCAAGTGCTCCACCCTTATTGCAGCCCCTATTTGTTCCATGTACTTCTCGAGATTTTTACTCACTGTTCCAAGGGCTCCGACAATTATTGGTACTACTACCACCTTTTTCATCGACCACAACTGCTTAACTTCCCAAGCTAACCTGTCATATCTCTCGACTTTTCTTTCTTCCTTATTGCATACCTTGTTGTCAGCTGGGCATGCTATGTCTATGATCCAGCATAGTTTGTTTTCTTTCTCAGTTAAGACTATGTCCGGCTTCCTATTCTCAATCTCATGGTCGCACTGAATCATAAAATCCCATAGGATCTTTGCATTTCTATTTTCGACAATGCCTTCGGGTTTGTGGTCGTACCAATTTTTTGCTCTGTTAAGTCCATATTATTATTATTATTATTATTATTATTATTATTATTATTGTTGTTGTTGTTGTTGTTGTTGTTATTTTGGTTTGGCATCTGGTAGGATTTATGGGGGTAGCGGGTTACTGTAACCTTAGATATCCACAAGTTTTCAACAGTTTTTCAAGTGCTTAGTACCCGCCTGATAATTCTTGCTATCCCTAAAAGACAAACTTTCTGTAGGAGCTTTACCGAGCATTCTGTTTCAATCTCATTCAGTCATTTGTCTATACCTTTTCTTATTATTCCCAACGTACCAATTATTATAGGCACGACCTTTACGGCTCGCATGCTGCAAATTCTTCCTATTTCAAATTTAAGGGATTGCATGTTATTTGCATTTCTTCCTCTTTCTTTACAATCCAGGAATCAAACAGGCATGATGGGTCGATAAGTAAGCAACTTCGCTTTTCCTTATCTATAATTGTCATCTTCGCTTTTCCTTATCTATAATTGTTGTTGTTGTAATTCTGAAAGACTCGGATAGTTCTCAATTACTGGTTATTCTGTACTTGAAAACAGGCGACAACAAATCACCAAAGTAGTGCCTCTCCTGTGACTCAAAGAGACAATGCTCTCTTTAGAATGCGAGCTATACTCAACAATGCTGTCTTATGGATCACCTGCAGCCTGACAGCAGCTTCAATATTCTTAATATGTTTTTCTGACAGTAACTCCAATATTTATTATTGGGTGTTTCAGCAGTGGCTCCACGGCATTTTTTATATACCACCCAAGGCTGTTTTCCCTTGCTTCTTTTCAAACCTCTCCCACCCTTTCTTCTGGACAAGGACAGCCTATCGGTGTCACTCTTAGGGTGGAAGGCTCCATGTACTGTCAACATTTTTTGGTCTTGGTATCCATTATTATTATTATTATTATTATTATTATTATTATTATTATTGTATTAAAACTCACAGCTTATATTGTTGGGTATGATGGAAAGTGTCAGTTGTCTACAGCCAGTAGACTAAGGTGTTCTACCTTCACACTTGCACCGATCTTTTTCAGCCATGTTGATAGCTGAGTGTTGATATTTCCAAGTGCACTACTTACTATTGGTATCACGTCTATTATCTTCATTGACCACAACCTTCGTATTTCCACTTTAAATCGTCATAGTTGTTTATTTTTTTCTTCTTCTTTTACATTGATCCTGTTGTCACCGGAGCATGCTATGTCGATTACCATACATGTTCTTCCTTTTTTATTCACTATAACAATGTCCGGTTTCCGATGTTTGGTCAGGTGATCGCATTGGATCATTGTATCCCACAGGATTTTGCAATTCTCATTTTCAGTGACTCCTTCTGGGGTTTGCTGATACCACGTCTTTGCTCTTTGCAGGCCGTGATTTCCACAGTTACCAATGGATCATTCTTGCCACGTTGTCATGGCGTCTTTTGTATTCGCGTTGTGCCAATTTCGGGCATTCGCTAACGATGTGCCATACCATTTCACTCCTCTCACCAAACATTCTGCATTTGTCGTTATCGGTATATAATTGGTCCTTAACGCTTGTTCCTGAGCTGCGCATATGAGCGCTTCTGTCTCTATCTTCAATCACTCCTCTTCATCAATAACCACCGGTCCTCTGCATCTGTCTTGGTGTTCACATCTCTTGCAAACTGACCATACGTTTTATTTTCCTTGCATGCTTTTTTTTCTTTTTTTTTTTCTTTTTTTCATTTTTTGTTTAAATTTTTCTTTAGTTACACAATTTTCAGTTTTAATGACGCCTGTCTTCTTCGGGTGTTTCAGCAGTGGTTCCACGACATTTTTAATATACCACCCTAGGCTGTTTTTCTATGCTTCGATACAGTCCTGGCAACTGATCAAGCCTCTCCCACCCTTCCTTCTGGACGAGTACAGCCTAAATGTGTCACTCTTAGGGTGGAAGGTTCTGTCAACAGTCAACATTTTGCTGGTCTTGGTATCTATTTTCTTCATTTCTCTCTTTTGCCATTTTATAATTCTCGCTCCACACCGAAGTGATGCTATCGCCCATGTATTAACAGCTTGGATTTTATTCCATCCAGTCAATTTTGAGTGCAGCACCAACCTCAATCTTCAGAAATACTCCATCCTCAGTTGCTCTTTCATTTCCTTTTCCATTATCTCGTTAACCTCTAGTACACCAAAGTATTTGTATCCTTCTGTTATTATTATTATTATTATTATTATTATTATTATTATTATTATTATTATCATTATTATTATTATTATTATTATTATTTACTCTGCTATAACGGTTTTTAGATTTTTCTTTAGTTCTTGATTTTCGTTTTATCAAACAACGAAGTTTTTTTATAATTATATGGACTTGTGCGCATGTGTGCATGTAGTGTTTCTTTAGAAACGATGTTAATGAAGCGAGCATTGCCTATACTGAATGTAGTGGAATGCATGAAAAAACGAAAGAAGCTAAAACAAAAAAGTAATTTCTTAATTATGTAATTGTTTAATCAGCATAAGTTTCTCCCCTTTTACCGCATTAAAAATTATTATAAACCAACCTGATAGTGAATCAGAAGGGAAATGAAATATCCCTCAAAAATCACAGTTTTTTTTTTTCTTTTTCTTTTTTTTTTTTTATGAGATAGAAAATAGTAAATTTTGACTCGTAAGATTTGGCAGGATTTTTGAAATTTGATAAAATACGAAAAAGTGGAATTTTATCTACTGCTCTTGTGGATAGGAATGTTTTTACTGGATTCCAAGTATTTTTAAAATAGAAAAGGCTCATTTATTCCCACATAAAATCAATAAATAAATAAATAAATAAAAAGATGGTTTAAAAGAAAGTTGGACAATGGCGGTTGAGAAGTTTGGTATTTATGGGGTTCTACTTTCATTGTTTACTATTTTCATGAAAACAAGAAACTGGATTCAGTCATTAGAAGTCACAAGAATAGTTTAACACTCATGAAAAGACAAAGAATCATCAACACTGGTCCACCTAGTGAAAGGAAATGGAAATAAATCTTTTAGAAAATAGACATTATCTCACTTAGGTTTGGCTTCTGTGTTATAATTTGCTGTAATTTCATCTCCCCTCTATAGAAATAATAGACTCAGTCAGACCCAGATAAATTAGATTAAGGAGTGATAAAAAGGGATGAATAAAAAGAAATGGGAAACCAGAGACTATTAAAGAGAGAGAATTTTTAAAATTAAGATGGTCGGTGAGAGCAAGAAGTTGATTGAGAGTAAGACTAAAAATAAGATATGAGTAAATGAGAGGGTGATGAAAAAATAATGATGGAAAATCAAAGAGAGAATGATTGTGTGAAGGTTTTCCTATGAAAATATTTATACCTAAAAATTGCTAAGCTTTCAAAAACCCATGAGATATTGTTTGGAAAATTCTTTGACTTGGTCTTATTTCTGACGTCACTAAGACACCTCGCAATCCTTGGGAGCAGTTAAGCTCAAGCTAAAATGTCAGTAATGGCCTCCGGCAGGGAGGAACGGCTATTGATACAACAGCGATCTGGATTAATGCAACAGTAGCAGAGTAGAAAAAAATAAAGATAATAATCCAGGATTAGACTGAGAGCTGATGGGAAAATTTATAATGTTAATCTTTACCAGCATTAGTAACAGTTTGTAAAAGTCAAAGCTAATACCCAGCTACTTTGGGTCAAATTGGAGGATATTGGTGTGACTACATCGCGGAGGCTGCAAACAGCTCTTTTGAAAGGTAAGAAAACTTGAAATGACTTCACAAAATTGATGTTAGAAAACGTTTTGATTTCATGTAACTGTCCTTTACTGAAAATGTTTCAATTTGAAGCAAAAATATTTTACCAACATCCTTGCGTTATATTTCTTTTGTTACTTATCTCTTCGATTCCTTTTTACCCCCTTTTTTTTGACAGTGAAAAAATGACAATTATCTTTCGTATGAGTTTCTTTCCCTTTACGAAAATTTTTGTAAATGCAAATTTCTACTGTATAACAGAGATATTTCTTGCCATTATGTAATAAAAAATAAATAAATAAATGATAATAATAATAATAATAATAATAATAATAATAATAATAATAATAATAATAATAATAATAATAATAATAATAACAATAATAATAATAATAAAGATTCCAACTAAATAATTGTAATCTAGATTAGTTTTAAGTATAATAGACGAAAGTGGAAATATTAGTGATATATATATATATATATATATATATATCGTGAAGTATATTCACCACCTAAATGTGGCTGACCCATATGGGACGATGGCTACTATAATTTATAGCCCCAGGAAGACATATGTATGTATGTATTATAAATGTACGTACGTATATGTATTTAAATATATATGTGTGTATGTCTCTGTATGTATGAGTATGAATATATATATATATATTTATTTATATATACTTATATATATATATATATATATATATATATATATATATATATATATATATATATATATATATATATATATATATCCGTATTTATTGATACATGTATGCTTATATGCTGATATGAGTATATATATATATATATATATATATATATATATTCATACTCATACACACATAGACACACACACATATATATGTGACATATATATATATATATATATATATATATATATATATATATATACTCATATGCTTATACGCTATGAGTCTATATATATACATATAAGTATATATAAATATATATATTCATACTCATACAGAGACACACACACATATATATTTAAATATATATACATGCATGCATATATAATGCCCTAACAAGCGCGTGCACACACATGCACATACAATCACACGCAAACACACTCACACACATTTATGCATCATACATAAATGTGTATAAACGTATATCTAACTTTATACATAGATACACGAAAATGCACACACATATATATGTGTGTGTCTGTGTTTGTGTATGTGTGTGTATTTGTGCATATAAGTTTATATTTATGTGTATACTTGTATGTATGTATGTACATATGTATAGAGAGAGGGGGAGGGGGAGAAGTAGAGGGAGAGACACAGACAGACAGAAAGGGAGAGAGATATCTTGATACATGCCTCTGTAGATATATATAAACACATATAAATGCTCATGCAGATAGATAGATAGATAGATAGATAGATAGATAGATAGATAGATAGATAGATAGATAGATACACATACTTGTATGTGCATGTATATGTGCGCATAATTTAGGTATATATATGTTTGGAGATTGAGTAGTTTTATCATGTTTAACATTCACTAACATGCATCTTTTTCAGTGGACAAACATATACGCACACGCACACGCACACACACATGCATGTAATTATGCCTGTATACACACACATATATTTACATATATTCATGCACAAACACACCATATGTATATGTATATATATTCAAGGTATAAAAAAAATGCATGGACACATCGAATGATTATATAGCCAGTTTTTGTTAAAAGGCATTTCGTGTTCGAAAAGTGATCAGAATTTCTAGACAGAATTTGATTAATTTTTTTCTCTTCATGAACGTCTGCTTACAAGCTGATAGCCATTCTGATCTGGACACTGCTGATAATGCGAAAAGATGAAATCACGAGCACCAAGAAACTCTTTCGCTCTGTACTTGTAGGCATTCTCGAGCATTATAGTATTATTTGAAATCAAATGATACTATGATATTATTTAATTTCTCTCTCTGAAAAATTTCTAATAGGAAATTCCTTGCATGTTTACCTAACATGTGAAACTCTGTAATTCCTATTAGCCAATGAAATGTGTGTAATGGTGAAATAATAATACCAATAAATCTACCAACTTCCTGTTTTCTTCTACAATAACATTGCAAATAGTATTTCCAGAATTTTCATCTCTAATATGTACACTGCATCTATACAACAACGACAGCAACTACATACTAAATTGTAATAAAGAAGTAAGCAAATATGCTTCAAGGGGAAGCAGTTGGGATTTACCTTATGTACCTACACCCAGACAAACTCACACACAAGCATACACACACAGGCACATATACATATGCAGGGGTAGTTGAAGCTATTCTGCGTTAATCTTATGAAGTTACAATCTGGACAACAAAAGAGTATAATTTAAAGTAACTAACGAGAAATAACAGACTGATTTTATTATACATACATACATACATACATACATACATACATACATATGACGGTCGGTTGAAAAGTTCATAGGCTAACCAACATACTCTCATAGAATGTGACTAAATGAGTTTTATGTTTCAACATAGGTTCCCTTGTGGTCCATACACATCTTCCATATATGTTGCAGTACTTGGATCCCATCGTTGAAGAAACTTTCATCCTGTTGGTAAAAAAAGTCATCAACAGCAGATACGTAGTCATTATCACTGCGATACTGCTTCCCAGAAAAAGTGTTTTTCCATGTTGGGAAAGAGATAACAGTCAAATGGGGTCAGGAAGGGTGATCAACCACACAGTCACGCACAGCAGCCATTGAAACCAATAGCTTGTGTGCTGAAACATTGTTCTGATGAAACAAGGCCCCTTTCGTCAGTTTTCATGAGCGTTCGGTCTTGATAGCCTTTTGTAACTGCCTCAGGAAGTTGGTATAGTACTCTTCATTGATGGCGTGGCCCTTTTGAAGATAGTCAATAAACAAAATACCTTTTACAGCCCAAAAAATCTGAGGCCATCAATTTTCCTGCAGATGAAACGACATTGGCTCTCTTTGGAGTAGGTGAGGAGGGGATTGTTTTCTGTTTTGTTTTTGTTTTTGTCTCTGGCTCAAAGTGTTGAACCCAACACACACCCTAGTTTAGATGACGTTCAAGGAAACTAGCTTGATCTGCTTGAAACAATATCAGATTTTTCCATGGTGTGATCAGTTTGGTGCGTTTTTGATCAGGTTTCAGACGTCACATCCATCGGGCTGAAACCTTCGACATGCCAAGTTCATTGTGCAGAATTTTCTCAACTCTCTCACGGGAGATGCTAAGGCCTCTTCCATTGTCACGACTGCTGCTTTGTCTCAGGGTCGTACCCATTGACTCAACCCTTGTCACCGGAGAAGATCCTCAATATTAGGAATGGGTCACCAGCGGCAGAAGGAGATCTTGACAGACTTCGACGTAATAGTCTTTCTGCTCAGTAGTCAGCAGGCGGCGGACAAACTTGGCAGAGAGACGCTGCATGTTCACTTCAAACGTTAGGATTGCCTGCATGGACCCGTACGACAGACCAACATCAGCAATGTCATTGATTGCCCTCCGATGATCCTCATGCAAAATTCATGAATTTTCTCCACATTTCCGGGAGTGATGCTTGTGTCAGATCTTCCAGATCGTAAGTCGTCTTCCAGAGACGTTCAGCTTGAGCTTTTGGAGTGCCCGTGCCACTCGAAACATTGCGTACGACCCATTGCCTCGTCACCGTAAGCATGCTCAATGTCTCTGTAACAGACTTCCAAAGTTCAACGTAAAATTTCACGCTAGTTCTTTGACAAAAATCACAGATTACACTATACACGTGATCACAAAAACACTAATTTCACAACTTGCGGAGTAAACACAACGATGTCACTCAGCACACTGCCTCATGAAGATTACTACTAGCTTTTACTGCGCACGCAACCATGTGCTGCCATCTGTTAGTGCGCTACAGAAATAGTCCAAGAACTTTTTGATACCACTTCATACATATATATATATTCGACCTAATATCAAAAAGTTCCCGGACTAGTTATGTTTAATAAAAAAAAATAACTTGTTTACCTAAGTTTTAACATCTCTTTCGAAATAGTCACCTTGAACTGCAATACGCCGGTTCCAGCGTTCCTGCCACTCTTGGAATCCGGCCTGGAAATCGTTTTCCGTAAGCGAGTCGAGGACCTGCATTTTCATCTTGAGGAAGAGATGGAAGTCCGTAGGTGATAAATCTGGTGAATAGTGAGGGTGCGGAAGCGATACCATGTTGTTTTTGGCGAGAGACACACGAGTGAGGAGAGGTCGAAGACAGGGTGCATTGTCATCGTGAAGAATCCAGTTCTTTGCGCACCACAGATCCGGTCGCTTTCGCCGAATGTCCTCTCTCAAACGCTTCATAACGTCGCAGCAGAACTCTTGAGTAACAGTCTGGCCGTGGGGGACGAATTCTCAGAGAACAATACCGCAGATGTCGAAAAACCAATAAGCATGCTCTTGTTTGAATTGTAGTTGTTTAAATGCCCGTGCCACCTGAAACATTGCACACAATCCATTGCCCCATTGCTGTAAGCTTGCTGAAGCATGCTCAATGTCTCTGTAGCAGACTTCCAAAGTTCAACGTAAAATTTCATGTTGGTTCATTGTTCCAACTTCCTGCCAATAACAAAAATCACAGACTACAGTATAAACGTGATCACAAAAACACAAATTTCACAACTTACGAAGTAAACACAGTGATGTCACTCAGCACAATGCCTCATGAAGGTCACTGCTAGCTCTCACTGCGCACACAACCGTGTGTTCCCATATGTTAGTATGCTACAGAACTAGTCCAGAAACTTTTTGATACCACCTTGTATACATACATGTATATGTATGTCTATGTATGCATGTGTGAGTATGTATATAGGGAACTCTTGGGAAATCGAGGATGATTATTTTCCAGATCAGAGACAATTGGTAGGAAAAGTATTCTGTCAGAGGGAGTAAATCGGTCTGGAATGGAGAATGTCTGTATTTATAATGTTGGCTTCGTAGTTGCCTTCTTGGCTTCACTGTTCATTCTTTCATAGAAAAAGATGTTCATATGTATATGTATGTGTATGTGTGCTTAACACTTATGTATGTATATATATGTGTGTGAACGTCTGCACACACACACAGATACACACACACACACACACACACACACACACACACAAAGATATATATATATATATATATATATATATATATATATATATATATATATATACCATCATCATCGTTTAACGTCCGCCTTCCATGCTGGCATGGGTGGGACGATATATAGATAGATAGATAGATAGATAGATAGATAGATAGATAGATAGATAGATAGATAGATAGATATTCCAATGGTCCCCTAATAATTATTTGACAAGAAATCCTTTTACTTTGCCGTTCATTTTTACAAAGATGTATTAAATGATAGTGGCTTCAAAGATAAAATATAATATATACCTAACAAAACAAATTCATAAACTTAAAAAGTGAAGGTAAAATATTACATGGTATAATCCACCTTATAATTTAAGGGGTTGTTTCAATTTCATCAGGATTTCTTTGAATAAATATTTTCCTTCGGAGTATCTGTATCAAGAGAGCTTTAATTAAAATAGTGTTATGGTGAAATGCAGATGTAACAAAAACTTGTTTAAAGAAGAATATTATTGTCTTCTATATAATTTCAATAGACTTTTCAACGATATTTGTCTCTCAAAAACAATTAGTTTATCGAGCTAAGTTCTCCGCTGTGGAAAACAGTGAAATAAAAGGTGTAATGGGTTTACTAAAAATCCATTTCATATATAATCTCGTAAAATATGCATACATTCAGACTCTCAGAAAAATCTCTTTCCACTACATCATCCAAATGCATCTGGCGTTTAAAGGATATTGTTAACAATTACAAAATCGATCAGTCCATTATAGAGCATGCATCCACCTACATTAATTTCTCATGAAGGTGTGGTTTATGTCCCTTGGAGTACTACAACCTCTTAAAATTAATTTTTTTAAAAATCAGAATTTATGCATTCTAAAAAATAAAAATTCCTTCACTAGTTATTAAGGAATATCCAAAAATCAACAGGCTGAAGAAAGTTATTTCATCTATAATGACCTTGAAAGTTATTATAAATTCAAAATATCATGCATTTGATCATTAACACTAAATTTCATTAAATGGAGTCAACCTCTTTGCATATATATTATATATATATATATATATATATATATATATATATATATATATATATATATATATATATATATAAAGATATATAAAGATATATATATATATATATATATATATATATATATATATATATATATATATATATATATATATATATACATATATATATACAATATGTATGCAAAGAGGTTGACTCCATTTAATGAAATTTAGTGTTAATGATCAAATGCATGATATTTTGAATTTATAATAACTTTCAAGGTATAGCATAGTCATTATAGATGAAATAACTTTCTTCAGCCCGTTGATTTTTGGATATTCCTTAATAAATAGTGAAGGAATTTTTATTTTTTAGAATATATATGTGCGTAGGGTGGCTAATTGGCAGAGCAGATAGCACGCCGGGAAAATGCTTAGCGGCCTTTTGTCTGTCTTTATGTTCTGGGTTCAAATTCTGCCCAGTTTGACTTGCCTTTCATCCTTTTGGGTCGATGAAATAAGTACCAGTTGAGCACTGAGGTCAATGTAATTGATTTAGCACCTCCCCTAAAATATATCAGGTCTTGTGCCTATCGTAGAAAGGATTGTGCGTGTGTGCGTGTGTATTTGATACTACAGGGTTGAAAATATCATTTGGCGGCCTATAAACAAACAGACATATGACAAGTAGACTTATAATCAAAGCGTTGCAATTGTGACCGTACCATTTTCGTTGACAGTGTATCTATGTTTACATTTTCTCTTTTTTTTTTTCATGATAGATTATAAATTTATGAGAATGCTCATAAGTAATTATTACCCAGTGTGCATGTTTGTGTGTGTTATTCATAAATATGAGAAAATTGTACTGAAGACATATTTGTACATTTTACGGATCCACTAATACATTTAATTTGGAATGCTCCAAAACTACTCATATCGGGAATAAATAATAATAATAATAATAATAATAATAATAATAATAATAATAATAATAATAATAATAATAATAATAATAATAATAATGATAATAATAATAATAATAATAATCGTCTACAGAGTTGCTCAGGTAGTAACACGCCATGACCACAGCATTGACTTGTTTGTTCCATCTACGCTGTGTGTGCTGGTCCATTGGTGGATAACAAGAGGCTGGAGCCTGCCGAGTGCAACACTATCACTATCAAGGGCTTCAGTTCATTACCACCATTATTCACAATATTTTGTTTTTTCATTGTCACTTATGTGGTAGCGATTATCAGGTTGCGCAATTACTAGTGTTTTTTATTGTAACAACACCACAGGAAAACTAACTTAGCCATGTCATGGATCGATTGACGTAAGACATACGATATGATCCCACATTCTTGGATTATGGAATGTATGAATCTATTTGGTATTGCATTGAATGCTGAGCGATTGCTTGGAAAAAGTACGGCGAATTGGAGGACAGAACTGACAGTATATGGAACAAGTTTAGGGACAATAGAATTCAGTAGAGGCATCTTTCAAGGGGACAGCCTGTCCCCACTGATCTTTGTACTGTGCATGATACCACTAACTCTGATTTTGAGGAAAGCAAAGGCTGGGTATGTATTCAAATGCCGCCAACAAACAGTCTGCCACTTGTTATTCATGGATGACCTCAAACTTTAGTGTAAAGATGAATCCCAAGTCAGTTCCCTCGTTGATACGGTATATACTTTCAGTACTGATATCAGAATTTAGTTCGGACTGAAAAAGTGTGGTGTGTTAGTCTTGAAGAGAGGCAAAATTAAATGTATGGACGTACTAGCAATACAGTCGGGGGAGGTTATGAAGCGAATAGAAGAGACGGGTTATAAGTACTTGGGGATATTGGAAATGGATAAATTGATGGAGAAAGAAATGACAGAAAACTTTAAGGTGCAGTACTTGTGAAGACTAAGACTGATCCTTAAAACACATACATATATATGTTGAGGTATGAACTTTTTAGTTTTGTTGAGGAATGAACTCTTTAGTTTTGTTCTGTGCATGTTTCCTGTTCATCCTGATGAGGGGATCGTTGTCGTGATGCACTTTAAATGTAATCGAACCATGGTAATGAGCTCCCGAAATGGCCATAGGTGAGTTTGAATTGATTTTGTGGAACTCTTTTTGTTCATGGATTCTAACCTACCATGGTTTTAAGAATTGAAATTTTTGGACGTACTCTTGTATGAGGGGAGTATTAAAAAAAAAAAACTTTTTAAAAATATTTTTAGTCGATTGATATTTTATTTTATCTTAGTTTATTTAGTTTCTTAGTAGCATGACACGCTTTAGAATTTTTATGAATTTTTAGTCGTTTATATTTACCTTTTCGATAGGCTGTTCTATATATTTGTATTTTATTCACATATATATTTTCACCTTCTGTGTTTTTATGTATATGTATATTTTTATATGCTTAAGAACCATGGTAATATTCATATAAGATCAAATGTTTGAGGTATGGTGACTCGAATTTGATGTTTGTTCTATGATCGATGTTTCTTCATATATCATCATCATCATCATCATCATCATCATCATCATCGTTTAACGTCCGCTTTCTATGCTAGCATGGGTTGGACGATTTGACTGAGGACTGGTGAAACCAGATGGCTACACCAGGCTCCAATCTGTTTTGGCAGAGTTTCTACAGCTGGATGCCCTTCCTAACGCCAACCACTCAGAGAGTGTAGTGGGTGCTTTTACGTGTCACACGCACGAAGGTCAGTCAGGCGGTACTGGCAACGGCCACGCTCAAAATGGTGTATTTTATGTGCCACCCGTACAAGAGCCAGTACAAGGGCACTGGCAACGATCTCGCTCGAAAATCCTACGAAGGCCATATATATATATATATATATATATATATATATATATATATATATATATATATATATATATATATATATATATATATATATATGTATGTATGTATGTATATATGTATGTATGTATGTATGTATGTATGTCTCTTCTATTTTTTAATTATTATAAATCTTCCTCTGAGGAGGGAGCTGGTTTCCAACAAAGATATAAGGCTCCATCTTTGGGATGTAGTTAGCACAAATTCACATTTGGAACTTGAGAAAAGTCATGCATGTTTTTACTGTTCCACTCACAGATAATGTGTGTATGTATGTGTGCATAGTGGTGGACTAGGTCTAAAAATATTCGCTGCCAGGAGACTAAGGGGACCAACCCACAACTACCAGGGGGCCCACTTGCCATCGGACAACTAGCAACTTGCCCAGTCCACTACTGTGTATGTATATATATGTGCATCCGCATAGCTAGCTAGCTAGCCAGATAGCTAGACAGACAGACGGACGGACAGACAGACGGACAGACAGACAGACAGACAGACAGACAGACAGACAGACAGACAGACAGACAGAAAGATAGATAGATAGATAGATAGATAGATAGATAAGTAGGTAGGTAGGTAGGTAGGTAGGTAGATAGGTAGGTAGGTAGGTTGGTAGGTAGGTAGGTAGGTAGGTAGGTAGGTAGGTAGGTAAGTAGGTAGGTATATATATATATATATATATATATATATATATATATATATATATATATATACACACATATATATTTATAGATAGATAGATATATAGATATATAGATATATGCTTGCCAGTTGTCTGGTACTTATGAAATCAACTGAGATAAAGCTTTTGCCATAAAGGGGTATAACTCATCGCTTCAGGCCACAAACGTGGAGACAGACACACACACACACACACACGCACACACAACAATTCATTCTTTTACACATAGATATTATTACTGTAAAGTTTTTTTCTTATTATATTTACTAAATGCCATTTACAAGCTGAATATTTTACATTTACTAATTTCACCAGGTGAATAAAATGATAATATCCGAAAATATCATGCCTCCAAAGGATCATTCAGGCAAATGCCATTGTCTCAGTTCTATAAACAGGCAAATTTGGAGTGTATATATGAAATTGAAATGATGGTATTTGCCTGATCAATTGGTGAGTTCTGAAGCAGCAAAATATTCCATTCTCAACACGATTTGATTTTAATAGCCATCTATGTAACATACTCAATGTAAATACACCATTGAAAGTGAAATTTACTGTGGAAATAACACCTCTTATGGTTGTGCTCTGTTTAAAAGCACAATATTTATCAGAGGTAGACTAAAATCATACCAGTAGCAGCTACTGAGAATACTAGAAGCATTTCTGCCTTATTGGGTGTTACCAGTAGCAAGTACTAGAAGCCAACCGCATACCTATACAAAATTTGTTGTATATATCAGTAAACCCGTGAATAAAAAATCACTGGTGCTACAAATAGCTGCCCAACTGAATAAGAATCTGTTATATGCAACATAAATAATATTAGATTAAATTAGATGTCTATGTGTCATATTTAATGTAAATCATCATCATCATCATCATCATCATCATCGTTTAACGTCTGCTTTCCATGCTAGCATGGGTTGGACGATTTGAGTAAGGACTGGTGAACCAGATGGCTACAGCAGGCTCCAATCTGATTTAGCAGAGTTTCTACAGCTGGATGCCCTTCCTAATGCCAATATATCATGAAAAGCAAATTTACTATGGTATTGGTTCAGAGATAATATTTCTTATGGATGAGTAGTGTTTAAAAACTATTAGTATGATACATAGATATTTTTTTAAATCTAATACTGCTTCTGTTGCTTATGATAGATTTTTATTTAGCTGGGCAGCTAATTGCACCATCAGTAAATTAACATCGTGATTAAATGACCAGATGAAACTAAGGATTGTTCGTCAGTTTATTCATCAGTTAAACTGACAAACAACTCCTAATTTAATCTGGTCACATCTGACTCATCAGAAGAACTGTTGTTCAATTCATTCTGTAGCTTAAACAGAGTCAATTTCCTCTTTGTTGCAAGCATTAGAACCAGTTCTCCAATCTGGAGAAAACTTGTCAAAATCTTGAAGCATTGCACTCCACGGCATTAATTTCATGAGTTGTAGCTTATTGACTTTTTTTTCTCTTATTAGTCTCAGTTGGGGCTGCAGGAAAGATATGAGTACTGCCATTTCTTTTCTGACAAAGCTACAGAAATATATACTTCTTTATATACATTCATGTAAGTATGTATGTGTGTGTGTGTGTGTGTGTGTGCGCGTGTGCGTGTATGTGAGTGTGTGTGTGTGTGTGTGTGTGTGTGTGTGTGTGTGTGAACAAATGAAAGAAAGAAGCGCTCAATGCATTTGGTTGGAGCTACATGTATTTAATAATAGTTTGACTCAGCTCTACATGACTTAAAGTTTCATGGATGTATAAGATAAATCTATCTCATCAGATGTTCAGTGGCAACACACCTGTTATGTGTGTGTGTGTGTGTGTGTGGGTGTGTGTGTGTGTGTGTGTAGTGCATATGTATGCATTTGTGAAAGAAGATTCCACCTTATATGTTATGAATACATAAATAGAATACATAACTCCTAATAGAACATTATTCTGCTTGTCACGCCACTCATGTTTTGATTTAAGTAATCTTAATGAAATTAAATTTAAGACATAATCGAAACTTCTAACATAATAAAACTTATAAAATTAAATAAAAAGGCAAATTAGAAAATGAATAAAACAAGAAATTTCCATGTGTGCTGCCGGTGTACATTATTTAGCTTTACTCAAAAATAATTTTTAGCTATGGATCTTTGCAAGGCAAAACATATATACATTATGTGTGTGCAAATGAGTGTAGGAGAGGAGTAACAGGGGGGGGGGACATATATGTGTGTGCACTTTTGTATTTTGCAATTGCTTACCTATGTGTATTGATTTTACAATTCGGTTTCTGTGCCTACTCTCACCAATGATCATAAGTTGTGGGTAATTATCAAAAGAGTATAATCACAAATACAAGTGGCCGAAATGGGATTCCTCTGAAAAATCTATGGAACCACATTATTTGACAGGTGCATAGCTCAGAGATCAGGGGTCTCTCCAGTTTGAGCCACTACTTCACATTGAGAGCTCACAACTCCAGTGCTATGGACATGTGGTTAGAAGGTCATAGGAAAGGTTCATAAGATGGGTTGGTTCTTCAAGCTGAACCGACTGGCATGAGACCTAGGGATAAACCAAGAACAAAATTGTTGGATAATATGCATAGTCTCAGTTGGTCATGCTTAGAAATTCAGCAGGAAAGTGTATTGACAGTAGCTTTTGATAGGACCCAATATAGGAAGTGCCCAAGAACTCTATCCTCACAAACCTCTCAGGGACAGTGTGTAATGAAAACAGATTGATGAATAGATGGATGGAAAACTGTAATCTTGGAAACCTGAAATACAATGAGGTGTATTGTAGTAGTTAAAAAAAAGAGCAATTGTAAACTGAAAGTGATATGTAAATTCTGTTCAGGGGTCATATTATTAGTTCGTATAGCCAGAACTAATTATTTGCATAGTGGCTACAATCAAGGAATTTCTAGGCCATTTAGAGAACTCTTACCTGTTGAAAACAATCGACAAATATGTTGATAATGGGTAGAAGAAGTTAACATCAAAAGTTCCAAGTCTTTTGAGGTTTTCATTAATCATGGAAAATTTCTCTTTCAATCAGCAAATTAAATCTTCTAAAATCCTAGTTTACAATCTGATTTACAGAAAAGTAATTCAATTCAAATTTTTATGAAGAATTATTTCTTTCACTTATTTTTTCAATAAAAACAGTTTAATGAAACAAAACAATTGTATTATTACCTCCAATATATATTTATAACAAACCTGGACAATACAATAATAATTAATAAAAGGTAATTAACCAGAATTAATATTTCCAAAAGTAGAGGAATATAGAACAATGTAGTTGAAAAATGTATTGTTGGATATCTCTTCCTTTGTTCCACATATTTGATCATATTTAACTTTTATCCCATTCCACATAAATTCAGCATTTAAGTATGTTTGTTATTATTTGTTAGTCTATGCATTAATGTGGTATCATCTGCAAAGCATCATGTCTATGTATATGATATATATATATATATATATATATATATATATATATGTATGTATAACATAAAATGAACAGATAATAAAGAAAACTTTTGATCAACAAACAAATTGACTACCATCGGTTGAATATTTTTTAATACAAAACTTGCACATTGCTTACAGCCATTTCTGCTACCAATGTCAGTCGGTGTCACCAGAGAAAATTATGAGAATAATATTTGTCATCTTTATAGCACATACGATCTAGTACATGGAGCTTCATCAGAGCTTCATCAGAGAGAAGAGGGAAGAGGAAAGAACAGGGCCTCAAGATGAAGAAAGAAGGCTTAATAAATTAGAGTCAGACCATTTTGCAGTGTAAACCTTGAAGTCATTGAGCAAGTGAATAAACAAGAAAATAAACTAGACAAATAATTGGTGGGTTAATCTTTCTTCAGGGGTACCAGGATGTATAAATAATAAGTAAACAGAACTAGTAGGGTATGTTTTTGGATATATGTTAATTAGCTCTGTTTACGAAATCATAAGTACTATTCTTTTTCTAGACTTATTGGCAAATCCTGTGAAATTTAAGTACTAGTTCTATTTTCTTATTATTTATACACACTGGTACCCCTGAAGAAAGATTAACCCACCAATCATTTTTCTAGTTTATTTGCTAGTTTTTTCAATTGCTCATCAACTTCAAGGTTTACACTACAAAATGGTATGACTCTAATTTATTAAACCTTCTTTCCTCATCTTGAGGCCCTGTTCTTTCCTCTTCCCTCTTCTTTTATTTTATGCATTTGTATCCATTCTGATGAAGCTCCAGTACTAGATCAGATGTGTTATAAAGATGACGAATATTATTCTCATAATTTTCTCTGGCGGCACCAACTGACATTGGCAGCAGAAATAGCTGTAAGCAATGTGTAAGTTTTGTATTATAACCACTACCGATGGTAGTCCAAATTCTTTGTCTTTATGCAGCTGAGGACTGCTCTGCATTTAAATTGATGTAGCGATTGCATTGTTCAATTAAATAGAGTTGCTTGAAACGATCGTACTGCATTACCTCTGGATATCCTTGTTGCTTATTTTGATTATATATATATATATATATATATATATATATATATATAGGAGAAGTTTCAGGTGTGGAAGCAGGGTCTAGAATTGAAGGGCCTTAGAGTCAACCTAGCTAAAACCAAAATCCTAATAAGTAGGAAGGTAGATAAAACACAAACCCCTTCAGGTAGATGGCCCTGCTCAGTATGTAGAAAAGGAGTAGGTAGTAACTCTATAAGATGTACCCGGTGCAAGCTATGGACACATAAGAGGTGCAGCAACATCAAAGGCAGGTTAACTAGCAAGTTAGTTTTTGTTTGTGGCAGATGTTCAGGTGCAATAAAGACTGTAAACAAACAGGAAACAACTTCTATCTCATTCCAGGGTGAAAAACTAGAGGTAGTCGATAGCTTCCGCTATCTGGGCGACCAAGTTAGTAGTGGGGGTGGGTGCGCTGAAAGTGTAGCTGCTAGAATAAGAATAGCCTGGGCAAAGTTTAGAGAGCTCTTACCCCTGCTGGCGACAAAGGGACTCTCACTCAGAGTAAAAGGCAGACTGTATGACGCATGCGTACGAACAACCATGCTACATGGCAGTGAAACATGGGCTGTAACTGCTGAGGACATACGTAAGCTCGCAAGGAATGAAGCCAGTATGCTCCATTGGATGTGTAATGTCAATGTGAATACCCGTCAGAGTGTAAGTATCTTGAGAGAAAAGCTGAACATTAGAAGCATCAGTTGTGGTGTGCAAGAGAGACGATTGCGCTGGTATGGACATGTGGTGAGAATGGATGAGGATAGCTGCGTGAAAAAGTGCCACACCCTAACAGTTGAGGGAACCCGTGGAAGAGGTAGGCCCAGGAAGACCTGGGCTGAGGTGGTGAGGCAAGACCTTCGTACATTGGGCCTCACCGAGGCGATGACTACTGACCGAGACCTTTGGAAATGTGCTGTGCCAAATTAGATTGGAGCCTGGTGTTGCCATCCGGTTTCACCAGTCCTCAGTCAAATCGTCCAACCCATGCTAGCATGGAAAGCGGACGTTAAACGACGATGATGTATGTATGTATGTATGTATGTATGTATGTATGTATGTATACATTTACTCTTATTTGTAACTGGTGTTGAGTATTAAATTTAAAAGTTCAACATAGATAACATTCTGTGTGTGTGTGTGTGTGTGTGTGTGTGTTTAGGTTAGTTACTAGAAAATGCTTAAATGTTTTTTTTTTGTGTTACCTATGAAAGAGCCATAAACATTAGCCTTACAAAAAGCCATAGCTTTAAACCATCTTAAGAGTTTTAAAACTTAACTATATTTTTCTGTTTTACAGCTTTCTTTCTGAGTGAGAAATATGGCTGATGAACAAAATCAAAATGCAGATCAAAAGCCGCGAAGACGAAAGAAGGCTAAGAAGCAAAGAATTATATCTTCCACCGGAACCACCATCTTTATGATAATAAATGTTTTCCTGGTTGTAAGTAATAGTAAAACCTTTGAAAGAGATTTCAGACATCTTATGTTTCAGTTTTTAGATCACTTTAGATTGTTGCAGTTGTTGTTGTCAATTGTGGTGGTGGTGGTGGTGGTTGGTGGTGGTTGTTTTTTGTTGTTGTTGTTGTTGGTGGTGGTGGTGGTTGTGGTGGTGGTGGTGCTGCTGCTGCTGCTGCTGCTGCTGCTTGTGGTGCTGGTGGTTATAATGATTATGATGATAAAGATGATAATGATGACAAGCCTCAGATCAACCCTGTATGAGCAAATCAAAAGCTATGGTCAAAGATGTTTGACCATGAACAGTTGAAAGGCAAAGCCGACCTCAGCGGAATTTGAGCTCAGAACATTAAAAAAAACAAGAGGAAATGACACTAAGTATTTTGCCAGATGCGCTTACGATTCCATCAGCTCATCACCATGGTGTACACCACTAATAAATAAGCACAGGGGAATTGTAACTGTCACGTTCTAACCAAATCTACTTCACTGCCAAAGAAATCTTATGGCACACATGAATAGAATTGATAATGAAGATAATACATGTCCAGACTGTTATATTGTACCACATACTATTTATTTGTGTGTTGGAGCATGCAAGAGGCATGATATAACTAAAACAAGAGACCTTGAACAACATAGCAACAATTTTATGTCAAAAATATATATTTCATTTTAAGAAACACAAGCTATTTATAATGATGTATTTGTAAACTAGGCGCACACTTCAGTCAGCAAACAGGCAGTTATTAGAACATGAAACTGAACGCTTGCAGTATTTGTTAACTCTTTGCATTCTGAATTCAAATCATGTTTCGGTAACCAACTTTACCTTTCATCATTCCAGGAACAATAAACTGCTAGTCAATTACTGGGGTTGATTCTCTTCTCTCTCTGGTGAATGATGAAAAAAAAGCAAAACATATGTTTGTTTGTTTGTTTTTCTCTCTTTTAGAAAAGTACAAATGCAATGAAAGGCACAGAAGATGTGCAATAAAGGTTTGGCAGCTGAAAGAGATAAACAGAAATTGTCTAGATAAATGGATCCTAGTCATGTCTGCTTGAATAGACTTATAACAGCCAGTCAAAGAATTGTCACATTGGTAGTCTAGCAATGGACATTTTATATCTATTTTTTTAATCTTAATATTTAAAGCAACATTGTATAATTTATATTGGGATGAAATGGTTAAAAAGAAGAGATACTGTGGTTGAGAACAGAGGTAAGTTGCTAGGAATCAAAGTACAGGAGTGAAAATAGAGGTGTATTAAATTACAAATAAAATCATATATATGTTGGTTTAAATATTTTGACTTAGAATATAATGACTATAAAACTTTGCTAACTTTAAAAACTATTTTAAAACTAAAGAGACACGTTTCTTTCCAACAGCTCATAGAAATTTTCTATGTCCAATGTATGATTTTTTAAGACAATAAAGTGTAAATGGAGAGAAATGTGGTTGTTAATTTAATCAGGTTAAGTGACTACATAGAACAGGGACAGAGAGACGTTCAATATTGGGGAGAATTGCAAGTATATAAGTACCTGAGTAGCTGCATGTAGGCTGAGAAAAAATAATGAATCTTTAATTTTACAAATTCATAGGTATGTGACATATTAAATTACAGCTTGGATGTTGAGTTTTTTTTTGTTTTTGTTTTTTTTTGCACATGGTGTTTTAGAGAACTTCTTCATTGGACAATTTCAAATTTTAATGTGAATGTGGAATTCCCCTTATCCTAGAAACAGAAGTTCCCTCATTAGCTTTAATATATTCTTATTATCAATGTCTTCAGCATGTTTGCAGAAACAATTTGACTTTCAGAATGTTGATAGTAATATAATATTGTTCGATAAATACTTTTCCCTGACAGAATTTCATTTCCATAATTACAGATAATTGGTGGTACATTGATCCTGGGTGGAATCATTGTCAAATATGGCTCAGCCAAAATGGAAGTACAGTTACAACCACTTTACAAAACAATGGCAGAGGCAATATCTGAAGCAGACATGCCAGATTTTGGCAGATATGTTGATATCACACATAAGGTGGCATTGGGATTCATTGTAACTGGAGCATGTCTTCTCTTCATTGCACTGATAGGTTGTTGTGGTGGTTGTTGCCAAAATAGGTCATTACTCATTCTGGTGAGTATACTGTTTTATTTTATTCTATGTTCTTAATGCATGTATGTGGGGGTGTATCTTGGTTATACTTTTTTATGTGAAGTTTTGTAACTCTTATATTGTTGTCATACCAAATATGTTAACTTACAAATATGATTCTATTTCTTATAAATTAGGAGAAGGTGAGTATAGGGTCAATACCTATCATGTTTCAGCTTTATTAGATCTCCTCAGAAAAGCATGGCAAGTTTTATATAATCCCACCTTATCATAGCTCCTTTTTATTTTTACATTTCCATTCCTTATAGAAGTAATTATTTCACTTGTCCAGGGTGGTTTTAACTGTGTTGGTCATGGATGCAACACAGTACCAGTGTTAATACAAGAACCTTCATTCCTTCTACCAATAGGTCAGAATTCTACCACCTCAACTCTTTACCAATCTTTATTTCTTACAAAATCTGAAATAAAATTTTAAAATCTAAAAATATATATTATATTCATTAAATATCGATCTTCTTTATTTGATTTTTCTTATATTCATTTAACTTGCAGTATGGATTTTTGTTAACATGTGTGATGGTCACAGAAACTGGTTTTGTTATATTGCTGTTTTCGGCTAAGAAAGAAGTGAGTAACATCTTTTAATAACTCCTGTATTCTTATCTTTTCTTATCTTATTTTTTCCCTTTTGAATTTTTAAAGGTAAAGTTACCTTCTCAAGTCATTCTGACTCACAAGGGCCAGTTTCCCAGTTTCATGGCATATATATTCCACAGCTGGATGGGACACTCATTTTTGCCAGCTGAGTGGACTGGGGCAACATGAAATAAAATATTTTGCTCGAGAACACAATGCACCGCCCAGTCCTGGAATCAAAACCACAATCTCATGATCACAAGTCCAATACCCTAGCCACTAAGCCATGCACCTCCATGATCAACAGAGGGGTTTGAGGTGTTGTGGTACAGGCACTTATTTTATCCTGTTTGGAATTCAGACTATAAAGTAATTGTCAATGCACTAATAGTTCTAATGATACAAAGACAGGTATGGCTGTGTGGTAAGAAGCTTGCTTTCCAACCACATGGTTCTGGGTTCAGTCCCACTGCATGGCACACTGGGCAAGTGTCTTCTAATAATATAGCCTCAGGCCAACCAAAGCCTTGTGAGTGGATATGGTAGACAAACTGAATGAAGCTTGTCATGTATATATGTGTGTGTGTGTGTATATATATATATATATATATATATATATATATATATATATATATATATATATATATATATATATATATATATATATATATATATATATGTATATATATCTATATATATGTATATGTATGTATGTATGTATGTATGTGTGTGTGCCTTTGTGTCTGTGTTTGTCCCTCCATCACTGCTTGACAATCAGTGTTGATATGTTTACATCTCTATAACTTAGCAGTTCAAAAAAAAAAGACTAATAGAATAAGTACTAGGCTTTAAAAAAATAAGCCCTGGAGTCAATTTGTTCAACTAAAACCCTTCAAAACGGTGCTCCAGCATGGCCTCAGTCAAATGACTGAAACGAATAAAAGAATAAAAGAATCTCCAACGACCAAACCACAAACAGTAGCCCATAATTAACCTTTTAGCATTCAGATTAACCTGTCAAATATAATGCTTATTTATTTACATTGTTTTGAATTAATTATGCATTATATCATTGCTTTAAGATTTTAATGATGTGATTGTCTAATTTTAGAATGACATTGTAAGGTAGGTGTAAAAGGCTAGATCTTGTTGATTTGAACATACAATAGATAGAATATTTGGGCTGGATGTAGCTGGTTTAAATGCTAAATGATTAAACATACAAAACACTGCTCACGCTTACTCATGATCAATGAAATGATTGCAGACAACCTTTGGTTAAAAGTACACACTAATACAAACACATAAATACATATGGAAATTCATTAACAATTATCTAAGCATAAATAAATGATGCACCAGATCCCATGAAATGCTAAATAGACATACTAAATAAATGAAAGAAAAAACATTTTGAAACACTTTATTTTTTACCTTAATGAAATTCAACCTTACACTCACACACACACAAACACACACTCAAACGCACACACTCACACTCACACTCATACTCACAAACATGCAGACACACAAACACACACATACATGGGCATACACACATATACAAACACAACAGGTGCACATACAAAGAAACATTTTAACAAAGCCTCTGACAATTTTCTGCAACAAAAAAAAAGAGGGAAAAAACTGCCAATCAAGAGACATAAAAATAGTAGCCAATCAACATACACAAAAGTGAATCAATCAAAAAGTAACCACACCCACTCCAGTGAAAATAAATTAACAGCTACATTGAATTGTAACAG